>NC_089589.1:25191684-25389071 GCF_019320115.1 Miscanthus floridulus | reverse complement strand
GTTAACGGTGACGGTTGCTTTGCCGAGTGTCTCATGTACGACACTCGGCAAAGAATTTATATAATTTTTTCCCGAAATTGTTTGCCGAGTGTCGGCTCTTGGCAATTTTTTTTTAAAGTCTCTTTGCCGAGTGTCTGCAGTGACACTCGGCAAAGCCTTGCCCTTTGCCGAGTGCCGTGGCCTGACACTCGGCAAAGAGCCCAGCTTTGCCGAGTGTCTTTGCCATTACACTCGGCAAAGCTGGGAAATCTGGTGTTTTCATGCAGTTTTTGCCAGTTTTGCCGAGTGCAGTGGGCGTTGCACTCGGCAAAGAGGTCTTTGCCGAGTGTGACACTCGGCAAAGCGTCTATAATTGCCTATTTTTTTCTTGTTTTTACATTCCAACACTTCCATCACACATTCAAACAGAAAATTTCATAGATATTCATCACATTCTTCAAATCCATGACATTCATCACACATCCATCCCATTATCACACATTCATCACTTACATATCACAAACACCATTTAGAAGTCACAAACATAAGTGTCTGAATATATCACATCGAAATTCACAAGTTCAAAAGTTGTTCATCATCTAACATCCAGTTTATTACCACAATTCCATGAACATGGACAAGTTCAAACTCATTACCAAATACGCCTTTGATCGGGCGGTGACTGATACGGATCCTGACGATTAGGCGGATTATTGGAACCCGTCGACTGAGGCTGCACAAAGGAGTATATATTCTATGTGTTAGACATGTACTTGGCTAGCTAATTAGAAATTAGTTGCATGTAAGAGACTGCAATTAACTTTCATACTCACAGGTGTAAGTCCATCCCTGGGTGAGGCTGCAGGTGGAGGTGGTGGAGCGAGCAGCTCAGGTGGCACAGCAAGACCCGTATGTTGCCCAAGGCTTTGAAGAAAGCCCGTGATGCTCGACAACCGATTCTCATAGGTCTCTGTGATGCCCGTCAACCTACTCTCATAGGTCTGACGCTGGGACATCAGCTGCGCCTGTAGCTCTTGACGCTGCCGAGCTTCTTCTTCGAGCCGGGCCTGCAACATTTCACTCCAATGTTTTAGTAATGCATAGCTAATTACGGTGTGTAAAAGTCAATATACGACGAGTCAAACTGAAATTACCTCGAGGACGTCGACCCACTGCTGTGCAACGGTCGGCCGTGTGCGTATGGCCGGGCTCTCGCTCGTGCTCCAGGCTCGGATCGTGGAGAGGTTGGGGACAGCGGTCGAGTCGATTGTGCCATCAGCAATCCACATGCGGCCGTGCTTCTTCCCTCCTCCCAACCTCATGACGAGCTCCGTATCAATCTCCTGCGTGCACGGGTCGAAGTCTGGCCCATGGACTGACCTTGCTGCCGACGTGTACTCACTGATGCGGGTGTGGACGCTCAGGTTCGTGTACTCCTGGGGCCCATCCTCCAGGCTGAAGGAGACATCGGACGTCACCTTTCCCTTATGGGACATGCACCATGCCTGGAAGTCCGAGCACTCCTGGCCTTGATGTGCCGCCCTCTACGAGAAAGCCATCAAAAAGATTAGAAATCAGTCATAATTGAGCATCAGAATAGATAAATGAATTCGTGTACCCATGCATCTCTGTATCCGGCGAGGTTGCGGCTGCCTTGATGGTGTGCTGGTCCTTGCATCTCCAAACGCCGTTCCCTTGCAGCGTTGTGCGTCGAGGCATACCCCTCCGTAAACCAGTTGTCCACGATCTTCTCCCACGCCTCGGGATACGATCCGCACCACCAGGGAATCATCTGCATGTCATCCGGTAATTGACATATAAGATGATCGAATTAAACCTAATTATTCTCAAAACGAATCAATCTGGATGTTCTCATGTACCTCAATGTACTGCTCCCGAGTCAGGTCCATGGTTCTGGCGTCGGCCTTTTTGACCCTCTGTCCAAGCTTCGACCCGTAGTAGGTGACAACGGCCTGGATCTTCACCTCGTGAATCATGTCAACGACGAGCTTTTTGCAGGCTTTGGTCGCCACCTGATCCTTCCTGCCCTCAAATCCCTCCTCGCATTTGAAATAAGCCTGCGGACAAACACGATATTTGTATGGATATTTTTTAAAGAAAAAGTTCAATGAAAGAAGCAATGCTATGCGAGGAGACTTACCCAGAACTCCCCAATGACCCATGCTGCCTTGTTGGGGTACGACTCCGTATCAGCGGCGATGGCATAGTGGTCAAACAAACAGGCCGCCAACATGTTGTTATTGTACGTGACGACGCCGGGGTAGTGTTGCCTGCACAGAAGACCCAGAATGCCATTGGGGGTGCGTGCACCAGCACCGGACACAACCACCCAGTTCCTGCACATGTGATTAAGAAAAATTAGTAGTTCATCTTTGTTTGAACTTATCATATGAAGTAGGGGCAAATAAAATGTCAAGTTTACTTACTTTTGCCCTTCAGGGTGAATCACTGGGCGGCGATGAGGAAGTGGAAAAGCAGGGAGGCTCGCGGGACCTCGCAGGTACACCCTCGGAGCAGAGGAAGAGGAACCCGTGCCTCCCGCCAATGCCTCCTTCTCGTCGAAGGGCGCCTCCTCCTCCTCCTCCTCCTCCTCGTGCGCCCTCTCCACGGGCGTCACCGGCTCCGCCTCCTCCGACACCTGGAGATGTGCCGGGGGCCTCCTGCTCCTCGGGTTCCTCCTCCTCCTTGCGTCTGACCCCTCGGCCTCCTCCTCCGCTTGGTAAAGCGACCTAACGGGCCTGTGACGCCCACCCGCCATCTTTGTTGAATCACCTGAAAAAAAGAAAAGTGTTACATGTATTAGAAATAATATTCATGCTTACAAAACACTTAATTAGAAATAGATGCAAAATGATAATCAACTTTAGTATTACATTTATTAGAAATAATCGTCATTATTTGGATTAGCTGGATCATAGGTCTCATCATCGCTATCAACATTGTCGAAATCATCAACACTAATTGAAGGAGGAATGTTGTCTTCATTGTCATTGCCTAAACGTAATCGCTCAAGCATTTGTAGGTCATCCACATTTTGGACCTCATCTCCAGCATCCTCATCATCAACCCTTTCATTGTCTACTTCCATTTCTATCGCTTCGGTTAAGTCTATCACAAAGCTTCCTTGTAGCCCCTCTTCTTGAAAGAACTCTCCCTCATATGTGCTTGGATTGAAGTTGTAATCTTCATCGTTTAGGGCAGGTAGTTTACCATGTGGTGATACCTTGTGCACAATAGCCCAACCCTTAAGCTCTTCGTCTTGGCACGCATATGGCATATAATACACCTGGTAGGCCTATTGAGCCACAATATAGACATCTTTTCTTGGGTAGACAGAATCTGGTTGAATCTCCACTAGCCCAAGATTAGGGGTCCGTCTCATTGCTCTAGGATCAAACCAGTGGCATTTGAATATGACAGGATTAAGAGCTTTGGAACCATGAAATGAAAGTTCATAGATTTCCTCAATTCTTCCATAATATTGGACCTCATCAGTGCCTGGTGTTAAAACTCCGCTATTTGTGGCTTTCGATTGGGCCGACTCTGCTCGTAGCATGTTGTTTGAAAGCGATATCCATTCACGTCATAGCCGTTAAATGACTTGACCCTAATGGCACAGCCGTTTGCAACCTGTCTTAACTCATCACTTATAGTAACATTAGTTTGGGCCTTCCGTTTGAACCAAGAAATGAAATCGGGCCTCCCTGGTCCTGCACCCTTTGAAAGAAAGGTATCAGTTTCCTGCGGGGTTGGATCCCTTCGTCCTTGCCAGGTTTGACGAGTGAATTCCCTGTACCAAAGAGAAATAAGGGGGATGCGAAATAGTGTGACGGCGTATCGAAACAAGGGGGTTGAGAACTTACCCAATGAACGGCTGCACCTCGACAAGGTTGGTCAACACATACAGCATGATACTGCGCCACTCTTCATTTTTCAATTGCTTAGTGGTCGATGCACTTGCGCTTCCGAGCTGCCCTTAGAAAAGGCTGAGCTTCGATTCATTTTCGCCAGCATTGTAACGAGGGGGTGGATTATGCACGCTAGGAAGGAGATTCGGTTTGTAGTATTTCTGTGTGAAGGTTCCCACCTCCTCCCTAATGGTTTCCTCTACAATGGAAGCCTCAATTTTGGCCTTATTTCTACATTTTGTTCGAACAGTCTTCAGACATCTCTCGATTAGATAGCACCACCGGGCCTGCACGTGCCCCCCCATACGTGCCTCATAGGGGAGGTGCACAATCAAATGCTACATCGGCAAGAAGAAGCCGGGTGGAAAGATCTTCTCCAACTTACAGACCAACACAGGTGCCGCTTTTTCCAAGTCACGAACGACGGACCGGTCAAGCTCCTTTGCACAAAGCTGGCGAAAGAAATAGCTCAACTCTGCAAGCACTTGCCATATATGATCAGGGACATAGCCTCGAACCATCGCTGGAAGAAGCCGCTCAATCCAGATGTGGAAGTCATGACTCTTCATCCCGTTGACTCGCAGAGTGCCTAAGTTGACTCCCCTCCTCAGATTCGCTGCATACCCATCAGGGAACATTAGCGTTTGGATCCATTGAAGTACTTCCCTCCTCTGAGCCCTGGTCAAGACGAAATCAACCTTAGGCCGCCTCCATGTCTTGTTGCCTCTAGGAGGCTGCATCTCTTGCTTTGGTCTATCACATAACGTTGCCAGGTCCACTCTAGCCTTAGTGTTGTCCTTAGACTTTTCAGTGTCCATGAGTGTTCCCCAAAGTGCCTCGGCGACATTCTTCTCGGTGTGCATTACATCGATATTATGTGGTAGAAGAAGGTCATCGAAATAGGGGAGCCTCGTCAAGCCTGACTTATGTGTCCACATATGTTGCTCACCATATCCCACAAACCCACCATCTAGAGCGGACACGAGAGCATCTATCTGCGCATGAACCTCGACACCAGTCATCATCCGTGGTGGAGGGTCTATCACTACGACACCTTTCGTAAAGTTCTTGATGTCTTGTCTGAATGGATGCTCAGAAGGGAGGAATTGCCGATGTGCGTCGAATGACGAATACTTGCCACCCTTCTGTAACCAGATGAACCTCAAAGCTTCCTTGCATACTGGGCATGGGAACTTCCCGTGAACACACCAACCGCTGAATAACCCATACGCCAAGAAGTCATGCATGGAGTACTGGTACCAAACATGCATTTTGAAGCTTGTCTTTGTAGCTCTGTCGTATGTCCATACCCCTACCTCCCAAGCATGGATCAATTCATCAATCACCGGCTCCATGAACACACCCATATTACTCCCCGGGTGTCCAGGAATTATCAATGACAAGAATATGTTATGTCGTTCAAAGGAGACACCGGGGGGGAGATTGAGGGGGATAACGAACACGGGCCAACATGTGTATGGGGCAGCCATCATTCCATAAGGATTGAACCCATCTGTTGCCAACGCAACACGTACATTATGAGCCTCTCCAGCTTTTTCACGATATATGTTATCGAAGTGTTTCCATGCTTCACCATCGGCTGGATGCACCATCTTCTTCGGACTGTACCGTTTTCCATTTTTGTGCCATGTCATCTGTTTCGCAGATTCCTCGTTCATGAATAGCCATTGGATCCTCGATAGGAACGGAAGGCGCCGTACGATCTTCACTGGGACTGTCGTCTGACTCTTCTGACCATCACCAGAGTCTGTCTCCAGGTACCTAGACGATTCACACTTTGGACAGTACTTTGCGTCCACATGTTCTTTCCAGAATAGGACGCATCCCTTCGGACAAGCATGTATCTGCTCATACGGCATCTTAAGTGCCCGAAGGAGCTTCTGTGAATCATACATGCTCTTTGGTAGAATGTGGCCCTCCGGAAGCAGGGTGCCAATCACGATCAACATCTTATCGAAGCCGTCTCGACTGATGTTTAACTCGGACTTCAACGCCATCAAGCGTCCAATGGCGTCAAGTTCAGACACCGAGGACCGATCGTAAAGGGGCTTCTGAGCAGAGTTCATCATCTCGTAGAAAGCCTTTGTGGCTGCCTCCATTTCCTCCTTCTCACGTTCGTCAACGCCGAGTGCTTGGTGAACATCATCTAACAAGTCTGGTACACCGGCATCATCATCAAAAGCTTCGACACGTGGTCTCACCACCTCCTCTCTCATACGATGGGCTTCACCATGGTAGATCCACTGAGTGTAGCCCGGCATATATCCATTCTTCACAAGATGTTTACCCATGTCGACCCTGTTTATCCTTCTCCTGTTTGCACATTTGGAGTAGGGACACGGCTCTAGCAGATGTGATGACGAAGCCTTGCCAAATGCCTTGTTCAAAAAAGCCTCGGTCTTGCGAAACCATTCATCTGTGTACTCCATTTGACTTTTCTAGCCCGTGTACATCCACTGACGGTCATCCATCCTCTAAAATGCCAGCGAGTAATGCAACCATCAACTACATCTACACGACTTTCATACTGTCTAATAGGTGAGGACAGGTCCTAATCCCACCCGTGGATGCATAGATAAGGTTAGTTACCATGGTCTGCTCCTATCCCAGACATAATTTTGGCAGCACCTCCCCGCTGTTCTCCCGATACATGTCCTGGCAGGGAGAGTGTGTATCCGGAGAACAACGGGGACGGTAATGCCGAAACCCTGTCTCGGATCGGAGCGGACCATGGAAACTAAACTCATCTACGCATCCGCGGGCTATCCAAATAACGTGGACAATCTAAAAAAGATACGGCCGTAGATATGCAAAGATATGCATACCACCAACCGTATCTCTTTCGGACGGAAAACACCTAACTTGGTTACACGATCTACGACCAAGGTACGCAAAAGAGGGGTTATACCTAGGGAGTCGGTGCAGTGGCGAGGCGACGCGGTGCAGGCAGACCCACAACGCCGAGGAAGACGATCGGTGTAGCCAAGGTGCTCCGGCTCCGCTCAGACAGTTCCTTCACCTGCATGAAAAACAAATAGATTTGGGTCAATTCTAAATTTTGGCAGCACCTCCCCTGCACGGGGAGGTTTCCAAAACCTGCAAAAAACAACGGCACGAAGGCCGACAATCACAACAGCTCGAAGGTCGACAATCACAACGGCTCGAAGGCCGACAATCACAATGGCTCAAAGGCCGACAATCACAATGGCACATCATTATACCTTGGCGGCAGAGGTGTCAACGAGACGGGAACACGGGCAAGATGGCGCCGGGAACGGAACGGGAAGGCAACCTCCTCTTTCCTCTCCTCCCGGCCTCCTCCTTCTGCACCGGTCGTTCGGTGGGGCGTGGCGGGGCAGGGAGCGGCGGGGCAGCGGTCGGCAGGGCCGGGTGCGGCGCTCTTTGCCGGTCGCGGCGACGGAAAGCGGGGCCGGACGCGGCGCGGCGCAAATCGGCGGCGGGGAGGGTCGGGGCGGGGCTTGATGCCGGCGTCGGGGCAGCGCGCGCGTGCAGCGGCGGCGCGGGGCAGGGCGCCGGGGCAGCGCGCGCGGGCGCGGCGGAGGCGCGGGCGGCGTGGGCGGCGGGGCAGCGCGGGCGCAGGCAGCGGTGCTTAGGCGGCGGGGAGCGGTTGGGGATAGGGTTTGGCCGGGGTGGGCCGGCTGGGGCCCATTTTGATGTTAGGTTCTTTGCCGAGTGCCACGGGCCGGCACTCGGCAAAGAAGATTTTTTTATTTTTTGTTTATTTTCTTTGCCGAGTGCCATGTGGAGATGTCCTGGTTTCTAAGCACCGTACGTGACAACATGCACGAAACTTTTCCAAATTTTTACCATAGGCTCCACATGCTATATAACGATGCATCCACAAGTTTCGTGATTTTCTGAATTCGTTTGAATTTTATACAATTTAAAAACACTTTGGCCGCAACTTTGTCCTCATGTTTCGTTAACAAGATGTGAAAAATATCCCGCAAGTTCCTGGATACGGCCTCAAAACACACTCACTAGCATGACAATCATTTTTCGAATGATTAGATTTCATTATTCGATGCACCTGCAGTTCAAACTTGCTTTTTGCGAAATAAATCAACAAAACAAAAATAATTCTAAAAATATAGTAAAAAGTCACAAAATTCAACCAAATTTTAACATGTACTTTAAAGCATTGTAGAAACCCTAAAGAAAAAAATCTGGGAGCAAAAATAAAAAAAAATTTCCTTTGCCGAGTGCCATACCTGACACTCGGCAAAGGGGGTCTTTGCCGAGTGCGAGACAGGGCACTCGGCAAAGACAATAAACAAAAAATAAAAAAATCTTCTTTGCCGAGTGCCGGATGGCGAACACTCGGCAAAGCCTAACGGTGGGCGGCCGCCGTCACCTCGGTTAGCCTTTGCCGAGTGTTTAGCTTTGCCGAGAGCCCGACACTCGGCAAAGGGAGGCTTTGCCGAGTGCTATCCTTTGCCGAGTGCCTGACACTCGGCAAAGATGGATATGCCGAGTGTTTGGCTTTGCCGAGTGCGGCACTCGGCAAAGTCTATCTTTGCCGAGTGCCCGACATTTGGCACTCGGCAAAGTAGGAAACACTCGGCAAAGCCCCTGTTTCCCGTAGTGTATCCAAATTTTATTTCCAAAAACAAATGAGTTTTTCAAATCACCAAAAAGTAATGAAAGCATCAAAGATGGGTTTCTCCAACAGTTTGTTAAAAAAACACTGCTAAAAATAAAAAATTAGACCCAGACACCCAGTGGCATTTTCGTAAATAGCATCATCTTCTTCTTAGGAAGAAGGTACAGAAAAGCATCCTATGCATCGCTGCAGTTCGAGCCTCGTCAGACTCAACGAAGAGGCGCGCAAGGGAGCTGAGACTGCCACCAGAGCTGGGGGAGGAGGCGGCGGCGGCAGAGGGGATGCTTCTTGAGCAGCAGTTTCTAGCGGAGGCGGCAGTGAGAGAGCTGGAGGTGGCCTGCGACTGCTCCTCGGACTCGGCGAGGGGCGGTACCAGGCGCTCGCTGTTGCGTCCTTGTGCGGATCCTAGGCGAGCCGCTCGGGCCCCTGGCCCCGCCACCCGCCACGGCGGGCATGGCCCGGCGCGCCGCCGCAGCCGGCTTTCCATCCGTCCGGAGCCCGGCCGAGCCTTTCACCACCCCACGCACGGCTTCTGCAGCCGTCCGCCGCACCGGCGAGTTGCCGTCGCGTGAAACCTTGCGTCAGTCAAATAATCTCGAATCATCGCGTGCGCCTGGAGACGGAGCAGCAGCAGCACGGCAGCAGGAGGATACGCGGGATTGACCGCACGCAGATTTATCTGCGCGGAGGCATCACTTTTTCGTCCCAAAAGATTGGGGCAGGTGAGATCGGAAGCTGTGGGAGATGTGATTTTTCGATCTTGCCAAAAATTAAAGAATCATGAGAGTGTTTTGGGAACTCTTGGAGATGCTCTCACACACATATGAATATAGAATTTTGCAATATTTGACTAGTAATTTTTTTGTACAATTTTTAACTATTGTAATACTAGCTTGATATTGTTAGATTTGGAATCACATGTACTATCAAATAATTATAAGTTTGCAATCATAAATAATACCCCTTCTATTCTTTTTTACATGTCACATTAGCTTTGCTCTAAGTCAAATATTACTATTTGACCACACATTTCAAAAAATCCTTATAGTTTCACAACATTTCAATTATGTATTATTATGAAAGTATTTCTCATAGTGCATCTACAAACATAAATCTTATGCCATGAACCTATACAAATTTTTTAAAATCAATCGTCAAAGATACAAATGTTTGACTTAGGATAAAGATAATATGACTTGTAAAAATGGAGGGAGTATAATATGAAATAAATGAATAATTAAAGTGTAACTTATGAGCTCGTGCCATGACAGACTATGCCTTAGGCCAGTCTCGTACATTTAATATTGTGACACATCAGCAGATTTGATGACTTGGCAGGTTCATTATGAAAAGAGAGATAGAGAGAGTTTCATCTAGATAAAACCTATTGTCATAGTTATGAACACAAAAGCTGACGTGGTAGTCTTGGTAACAACACCATGAAACTCATCACTAAGATTATTGGCCTTATAAACTGGATCAGAGGGATTAGGAGATAAACTTAAATATTGATAAGCAATAGGTGAAGCGTCATATGCATATTCCAACCAATCAAGATTGTGATTCTGCCTTTCATCACATCAAGAATCCATTAACCAATATTTAAGGAAAGGTCTACACACACTATTTAACCAATATTCAGGACTCATGTCGATATCAGTATAGCAAGAATCACTTCTAAGCAAACTCGAATAACATCAACAACCAAAGAACCAAATATAACCTTAGCAATGCCCACACGGCCACACCCCCCTACGCAGGACTGTACCTGGGAGTTTGGAGGCCATTATTGTGCTATACGTGAATTGTGGCTCCCTATAAATTGAAGCCTGGAGTGAAACTACTTTCCACGTTTAGTTTTGCAACTATTACTATAAATTTCTTACAGTTACTAAAAATTACATAATGACCCCCAATCAAAATAACACTGGGGCCCATAATTTGTTAGCAGGATAGGACACATCAGTCTAAGTGGAGACATCATAGATTTTATGGATCAAGTAGGAAGTGTGGCATCCACGCACTAATAAAGCAAATGATATTTAATAAATGAAAGAATCTTTGGATGGCTAGAGGCAGGGTGAATAGCCTAAACTGAAGCTCACAAACACTATGCAAAGGTTAACCAATGGAGGCCCTAATAATGCTAATCTAACTAGTGTTTTCGGTAGAGGCTGGAACTTTGTTCCATTATCTAAAAACTAGTGTTTTCCAATCCTAGCTACCGTCATCAACAACATACACAATTCTAGCTAGTCTCAAGAATGAAAACTATGCTATATCTCTATAATTGAATAACAATTAATGAGAGTGCTAGTAAACAATACCACACAAGGGATGACACAATTTGACCCCATGATTCGTTAACTTGTTGGTTACCTCATCAACATTGAGGCAAGCCCAAAAATCGCCGCTCCTCTACCAAGGCTCAGCCCCCCACAAGATTTCCCCCACTTGAGGGCTTGGTCTTGAGCCAGCTTTGAACACAAGTGCTCTCCAAGCCTCCATTCCACTAGAGTGGTTCTTTGTCTCCTTTGGTAGGGATGAAACCGATAGCCCCTCACAATTCTCCTTCGGGGTGCCACTACAATCTTCAATTGAGTAGAGTCTCAATGCACCAAACTATTTAGGTGGCGGCAACCATCAAGACTATCAAGCAAACCACATAACAAACATGATCTCTAGTGCCACTAAATACAATTGCTCAAAGCACATGCAATAGAATCTCTCCAATGTCACCAGGAATGCAATCTTTATCAAACAAATGCACGTGCAGATGTTTATAGTGCTTTAATGTGTGTGGATATCAACAAGGGGGGTTCAAGAGTCTTAACTTGCATGGCCAAAGCCTCTATCTATAGCCCCACACTTGAATGTAACCAATGAAAACTCACTGCACCTTTTTTGGCCTCACTAGAGAGCTTTAGTGCCTTACTGAAGGGTACCATCGGAGCTCCCTCAACGGTTGATTGTACTCTATTAGAACTAGCCATTATCGGTGACATCTCTAGTGCACCACCAGAGAGCTCAAGTGCATGTTAATTCTCAAAGTGCACAAAAACTACCCTATTTAGAGTTTCTCTCTGGTGGCACACCAGAGAGCTCCGGGGCCCTCTTTTGTAATTATCGCCGCCTGTTAGTGTACTGTTCTAATGCTCTAGTGTACACCAAAAGATAGTGTTCACACTTGACAATAGCCTTACAGGAGCATTGATATAAAACTCTGGTGACCAGAAGTCTAATGGTCATCGGAGAGCTCAGGTGAGTGTAAAAGCACTCCAATGAACTCCTTTCCTCAAACCTTTTCAAATTACGAACTCTAATAGGTCAAATGCTGTATGACCAACACCTTTAGACTTGAGTTAGCATTTTCTAAATAGTTTTCAAAGGTTTTCACTTGAAATCACTTCATCACTCAATCCTAATGCATATGCAAATAAATTTAGATCACTCAGATTGGCACTAGACAACTGTATTTGCAACTTGAATTGTCCCTCTTAATAATTTGGCTATCTAACCTATCAATCCAGCTAATATCAGTTCTCTAATCACCTCATGGCAAGTGAACGACAAAACCTATTCTTGTACCTTTGCCTTCACTTTGTCTTCCTCTTCTTCGCTTCTCATCTTTGCTTCCATCTCTTCACTTTGTTGAGCTTTTGCATCATGACCATATCATTTCCATCATGGCCTTCATGTAGCTCAAACTTGCTTGTGGACTACACCTAACCTCTCATCTCACATGAAACCATTAGTCAATAAATGTTGTCATTAATGACCAAAACCCTAACATGACTTTCAACATAACAAAAAGATCAAAAGATATGAAAGAGCTAGATATAGTAGTTAAATTTGTTGCATGCATTTTCTTTTCAACCTTGATGTAACACAAATCAACTAGAACAAGTTAAGCACAAATGCTAGATTTTGGGCCCTCTATTTTGGGGGCCCTGTTTGGCTACACGGTTTGCACCTACTCTTCAACGGGCCAACACAAATGTTACTTCTTTACCCAAGATGGTGAAAAAAGTTCTCCCAAGCATGACCGGAGGAACTACCACCTAATCCATGAGCACTATTGTCCTTGCAACACTGAGACAAATATCCATGGTTAATAACCCTCTCGTTGTTCCTCTCTATGTCTTCTTCCTTACCCTCTCTTCTTTGCCTCGCTTCTTCCCTATTCTTGGAGTCCAACAACAACATCACAACAAAGGGGAAGGGAAAGTTGTCCCACGACAACTAGAGGAGTAGAGCAAGGCAGGGCTGAAAGCTCTAGTTTGGTTTTGGTAAATTGATAAAATCCTAAGTGCTAACCTAGTTTATCAAAGTGATTATGAGATAGGTGGCACATTCTAAGTGGTGAAGCAAATGAAGATCATAACACGATGATGATGGTGATGGCGTGATGATGATCACATGCTTGGACTTGGAAAAGAGGAAAGAAAAACAAAAAGCTCAAGGCAAAGGTGAAATTGATAGGAGTTTTTTGGTTTAGTGATCGAGACACTTAGAGAGTGTGCTCACATTTAGGATCGATAGCCATACTATTAAAAGGGGTGAAACTCGTATCGAAATGCGATTATCAAAGTGCCACTAGATGCTCTAACTCATTGCATATGCATTTAGGATCTAGTGGAGTGCTAACACCCTTGAAAATGTTTGTGAAAATATGCTAACACACATGCACAAAGGTGATACACATTGTGTTTAACACTTGGGAGCAAGGGTAAGAAACTTCACCGGCGGAGTGTCCGCCCGTAGAGTGCGGACAGTCCGACGGTGCCACCGGCGCCCTGTACAGAAAAGACAGGATTTCATAGAGTGACCGGACGATGGTCACGCAGTGACCGGACGCTGGGGTCCTGCGTCCGGTCAGTGGCGTAGTGAAGGCCGCCTTTGGTCTCTTGACCGGACGCAGGCTGAACACTATTCAGTGTCCGGTCGTGCTGATGTGGTGGCGCACAGTGTAGACAGTGAGTGACCGGACGCTGGGTGAGTCCGGTCAGGCATGACCGGACGCGTCCGATCGTGAGTGGAACCTTACTGGAAACGATCGGACGCTGGGTTCCTGTGTCCGGTCACTTCGTAGCAGCGCGTCCGGTCATAACTTAAATGTACTGATGACCATTGAGATCGGGCAATTGGCATTTGAAGCATGGGCCATGTGGCGTGCATCGTGCGACCGGACGCTGGGGTCCAGCATTCGGTCGATCTGACCAGCGCATCCGGTCGCCCCGATTTTTAGTAGACTAAGGATCCAACAGCTCTATTTCGTGGGGGGTTCTATTTAAGCCACATGGCCGGCTCAAGCTCACTCTCTTGGCCATTTGCATTGACATAGCAACCTTATGAGCTTAGCCAAAGCCCTCCCACTCATCTCTATCATTGTTCCATCATCTTTGTGAGATTGGGAGAGAATCCAAGTGCATTGCTTGAGTGATTGCATCTAGAGGCACTTGATATTTGTGTTTCGCTGTGAGATTCACTTGTTTCTCTTGGTAGTTGCCGCCACCTAGATGGCTTGGAGAAGCGAGGATCGTCGAGCGGAGGTTGGTGATTGTCTCTGGCTCCGATCGCGGTGATTGTGAGGGGTTTTGTGCCTTCCCGGCGGAGCGCTGAAAGGTAACTCTAGTGGATTGCTCTTGTCATTGAGTTACCTCACTTGTGGGTAGGTTCTTGCGGTGTCCAATTATGTGGACGAGGTTCGTGCAACACCCCTTAGCCGCTGAACCACCAAGTGTTGGTCGACACAACGGGGACTAGCGTGCCGGCAAGCACGTGAACCTCGGGAGAAAAATTGGTTGTCTCTTGTCCTTTGGTATTCTCCCGGTGATTGATTTGGTATTCATTTTGTGATTGGTTCACTCCTCTACACGGCGGTATAATCACCCTACTCACTCATTTATATTCTTGCAAACTAGTTGTAGCAAGCTCTTTAGTGTAGCTAGAATTGAGAGCTTGCTTTGTAGTTTAAGTTCATCTAGTGGAGCTCTTTAGTGTAGCAAGTGTGAGAGCTCTTAGTGAGTAGTGACATAGCAAATTGTATGTTTAGTGATCATAGCAACTAGAATTGTTGGATAGATGGCTTGCAACCCTCGTAGAGCTAGAGCAAGTTTGCATTTCGCTATTTGTTATGCTAATCAAATTGCTCTAGTTAATTTATAGATTTTTAAATAGACTATTCACCCCTCCTCTAGTTATATTAGGACCTTTCAAGGACATCCCCATTAGGCAGGTCACGAGGGCCGCTAGGTGTGGGGATAGAAGGAGCACGTGAAAGGCTAGGTGACTAGGGTTAAATAGTTCATTTGTGGGGTATGAATGGTCCTTGGGCCATCCCGGTTTGTAACTACTTGTTCTTTTCTTGAATCTTTCACTCTTTATAATACTTCGTATTTTTGTCCAAGAAAACGCTAGCAAAAATCAAAACTAAAACCACGGCCAATTTTTTATTTCTAGGTGTTACATTCTTGTTCGATGTGTTTCATAACATACTAAAAGTTTGTGAATGTGCATGTATTCTTCTCAAATCCTCTTTAATTAGAGGATCTGCTACCTCCATTCTGAGTATTCCATGCTTCAATTATAGCAGAAATTGAACATCTCCAATATTGTGGTGCAGGATGAAATGACTGTTTATGCTATTGTAATAATTAAGAGTGTAGTGTAGTGCCTATAATTTATTTTTTCATAAAATATAAAAGAAATATTTGAATAATACATATTATAGGTAATAGAGTTGGAATTTAATACACTGATAGGAAAATACTACCACTAAAAAGATTAAAAATGTCAAATACAAAATATGGATTCATGATGTCACAAAAAGATGTAATAAGAGCTTTCAAATTAATGGATTAAAAACCAATAAAGGTGCATGCAAATGATGAAACACATATAGAGTAACTGATAAATATATCACAATAGGATTGAGATTCATCGAATAGGGAAATTAAAGATAAAAAATTTGAATTAGTTGTACATACTAAATTTGCCTACGTAACTTTCAAGACTTAAGTAACATATCAGGAACTATCCCAAAAACATGATTTTGGGTGCTTGCAAAAATGTATTGGGTGCAAAAGGAATTATTTCCTCAAGATTGCCCTATGTTTCCAGCTCTCACTATTGGTCATGTCAGGGGAATGCAAATATGGGTCGTTTAGCAGTAGGTTTTGGGCATTTGAGCCAAGGTGTTTAGGGCATTGTTGGAGTCCTGTGTCCTTGGACCAAGGCCAACATTAGGTTTCAACACTTTTTTGGGTATTGTTGGAGATGCTCTAAGGTTCTAGGCCATGCCGGAGCATATATTGCTTGATGGGCTAGTTTATACAATTGTGTAGGTTGGCAACTTGCCTCTTGTGGTTTCCTTCACAAAAGAATCTGCTCCGTATTTGTAGATCCATCTCAAGGGCTTGAGTGGAAAAGACGTTATCATTTGATCAAGGGAATTTGTCAGGGTTTGCATTATCTTCACCAGAAGAATATTTGTCATTTGGATCTCAAACCTGAAAATATTCTGCTTGGTTACGACATGGTGCCAAAAATTATTGATTTTGGTCTCTCAAGGCACTTTGATGAAGACCAAAGCCAAGATATAACTTCAAATCTGTTTGGAACATTGTAAGGCAGCTATGCATCTCCTGTGCACATCCTTTTTTTTGCTAGCAAGAATTGTATTTCATTGTTCTCTTTGTTCTTAAACACTCATTGCATAAAATTTTTCCTTGCAGGGGATATTTGGCACCAGAATTTATCTCACAAAAAAAAAGAGTAATCAGGTTAAAGTTGGACATATACAGTCTTGGTGTTACAATCATAGAGATACTCACAGGACAAAAGGAAGACTTTGCCATTGAGATCAAGAAGGTAAGAACTATATACTTGGCATGCCCAAACCACACAACTATATATGATATAAAACTATGTAAGCCTGAATAATTTGGTTTATTACCAAACAATTATAAAGCTTGTTATTGAAATTACATACTTATTGTAACTTTAATTTGTTGACAACAAATGTTATAATATAGTCCTGTAGGCGCCCAAAGGCCTGATCACAATTCACAAGCAGGGATCAATGGTCAAGTTGGGTTGGGGTGAGGCCAAAAAACCATGTATTTTTTGTTGGCCCAAGCCAGACCCGAGAAAATTTAGGCTTAGACCTAACCTGAAGATCTGTTAGTCGGATATTTTTGGGTCATGCAAATATTATTTTTATGGTTTCCTCGGGTTTGAGTAAACATATTTGGCCCGAGCCCAACTCGGTAACTTCTGCAGACCGAAAATTTCGGTTCAAGGCCACCCAATGAAATGGTAGGGTCTAGCTATTTTTGGGATAGGTTCCCACTAAATCCTTATCTTTTATGTTCATTTTTGTTCTCTTGAGCCAGTTTTAGGTGTAGAATTTTTTCTGACTATGTTGATTTCCTATTCTCATTAACTCGAGTATGTTGGTTCACATGCATGTGCTACATATATAGTATATACTTCATAGTTTCTGATTAATTTCAAATCTTATAGTTACTTGAAAGTTGGAGCAGCAGGCTTCAGACATCACAAGAAGGCACACAGTTGGAACAGGTAAAATTATGCGCTGAGATAGGCTTAAAATGCATCGAGTCTAACCCAGACGACAGACCAACTATGGAGTGCATAATTGAAAAGCTTGATACAATGGAAAGCAGATGTGGTTTTGTTGAAACTGACATCTGTACTTCGCCGATAACACATGTAAGTTGAGTCATGGCACAGAGCATGCTCTCTCATTTGCACCATTTTTGGAGGACTAAATTACTTCAGCATCTATAAACTATTACGTTATTTTCAAATTTATATATATATATATATATATATATATATATATATATATATATCTGTATCCCTAAACTATTTAAGTATCCTAATCCTAGTCAAAAGTAGCCACATCACAACCCATTAGCTGACGTGGCGCTCCAACATGGAACCGACGATGACATATGTAGTCCGCATCTCATAATTACACACTCAGTCCTTAAACTATGTGTGATTCTGTCTAGGTCCCAAAACTAAGAAATTGCATATATGGGTCCCTAGTCTATTTAATTACCCTAAACCCGGTCCAAAATTGTTTCTTCATGCTCCATTCATTATCGCATCACTTGCAGAGTAAGCTTATGTGACTTTGCTCATTGTTGATCTTCTTGGGTCTACTTCGCATCTTGTCTTGACAAGAACGTCTTGATGCCGCATCATAGCACGGTTGGGCAGGGCCGAGCATTGTTGTTAGTTGTGTACACACAACAGACGGAGACGTGGAGCAGTTGGTCAGCACACTCGTGAAGCTGTTGCATAGCAGTCTCGATGCACCTGGATGTGAAGCTGGGCTCCTCATGATATAGTTGCAGTGTGGTAACCCATGGAGTATAGCGCGGCAAGCACACCTGTTCATCAGCGAAGGAGAGAGGTGTCTACTTTGGACTAGGATTAGGGTACTTTACTAGATTAGGGACTGCTCATGAGTACCTAACAGCAGGGTTACCTGAACCCCTAGATTAGCGTCATGACAGTACGATTAACCCCCTGGCCAATTCTATTAATCAGTAAGGGAATCGGGAGGCTACATCCAGCATGTGGGCTCACGCACCCAAACTAGATAAAAAGAGCAGCCCATGGGGCCCAAGACGACTCACTCCCTAAGCAGCCACGACGCCTAAGGGAAATGCCTTGGAGCAAGCCTGTGATCGGCCCCCCACGTCCAATGGCTCGGGAAGTCCCCGGCCTGAGCGTTCTTGGCCTTAGACGACAGTGATTGACCAAGGAAGGGCAAGAACTGTGGACCCTCGTGGAACCATCTTGATCAACCCCTCCGCTTGCATCGATGTAGGGAGTCTTCTGCTAGGCTCTATCAG
Source organism: Miscanthus floridulus (assembly GCF_019320115.1). Taxonomy (NCBI): domain Eukaryota; kingdom Viridiplantae; phylum Streptophyta; class Magnoliopsida; order Poales; family Poaceae; genus Miscanthus; species Miscanthus floridulus. Next base: position 25,370,625 of record NC_089589.1, on the reverse strand, counting down.
AGGGGTGGAGCCATATAGAGCTCCATGCCCTGCCAGAGCTCTGTCTCCCAATCCCCGTGAGGCTGTGTCAGCTACATTTGGTATGGGGTAACGCCTAGGGCATGGTGGACTGGGACAAGGGGAGACATGTCGCCTCAGCATAAGGAAAAAGATGGGGCCATGGGCCCCTCTGTCAGCCTCTGCTAAGGAAGAACCCACCCCTTTGGTGTACAATGGACGTCATGGGGATGGAGGAACTCAGGTGAGGTACAATAGTACATCAGGGCTCTGACAGTTAGCTCCAGGCTCTTGTAGGTGATGTTAGGGATGGCTCACCACTGTCAGCCATGACCACTAGAGAAGGGGATGACGCCAGATGCCTCCAACAACTAGAAGGTTAGGACATGTAACCCTAGTGCTCCCTTGCTTGCAAAGGGAACTCCCAGAACTCCTTGTACTCCTCTCGCCCTCCAGAATATAATGTAGGGTCGAGGCACCAATAGTGGAATTAGATTAGAACTAGCTAGCGGTCTCCTACCGTCTCTCTCTCCCATTGTAAGAACTCGTTTGAGCATTCTGACACAAAGAACTCGCTACTGGACATAGAGCTTAGAAGCCTGAACTAGGATAAATCCTTTGTGTATTGATTGCTAATACACCACTGTCCCATACCTCGACCCATTGATCGAGCTACTAATTACTAGTTGCGGTTATGAACCCATCATAGTTGGCGCGGTAGGTGGGGATAACATCATGTGTTTTAGAAGATCTTCGGTGGTTCGCGCTACCATTGCCACTGGAGCCAGAGGCATTGCCCATGAGGGCGGTGGGCACTTCTCCAATGAGGTCATATTTGCCGATGCCATCTTCACCCCTGGCTAGGTTGTCAGCTTTGAGAGCCGAGATTATGTCGCTAACAACAACAGCAAGCTCCATCTCTGTGATAGAGTAGTGTCGGAGGGCATCGCCCCCCTGCACCCTCGCCTTCAAGTAGCCTTCTACGAGACGATTTGGAGGTCATTTCTCTCTAGGTTCATCTTGGTGTAGGCCCAAACACCACTGCAGCAGATCGACGTTGTCCACCACAAAATCATCACCAAACAGGAGCAGCCCCTGGCTTCCAATTCTAGTGCACCTTCTCAGATCTCGCCTATGAGATTAGCAATGCTGCGGCAATCTTATAGTTTAAGCTTGCTCAGCTGATGTGAGGAGGAGCACCCTACAACATTGTCCTCACAAGCATCGCTAGGACAGATGTCACCTTGGTGTGTGTGCCTTCCTTGAGCTACACCCAAGGGTTGACTTGGAGGATGACTCTGACGAAGCTGAAAGCTAGTACCAAAGTGCGAGTGCTTCTATGTCAAAGGGGATCTAGCCGACAATGACAACACCGATGTCATGCTACCGGACCTAAGCCCCAGCTATAGATTCACCTACCTTCAGGAGATGGCAAAGTGCCTCAAGGCATACAGATAGATCTTGAGGCCGGATGCTAGGAAGCAAAGGCATGAGGACATGGAATGCTAGCAAGCGAGCCACGTCGGTGCCCATGCCCATGATGTCCAGGATATCATCAACAACCACACAGGTGCTCTCGTCACCCCCATCTCTCGCACATGATACAGAACATGGGAACAACTACTTGCTACTTGGGCGACATCTTAGACTTGATAGACCTGGTGATCAATAGGAAACTTCATTGGGCAAAGTGGCTTCTAGGCATCGCCCTCCAGTAGCAGGCAGAGAGTTTCCTCTCTTGACACCACAATGTCATGAACTCGCGACCCTCTCATTGTGGACCACCATCGGAGGTTGAAAACTTTAACACCCATGCCCTGCATGGAAACGTCAGCTACAGTATCTCCACTAGTAACCCCGACCGACCAAGGCCCCATGGCACGAAGCCCTAGCACGAGTGGTGATGCCAACCCGACTAACGCCGACCACCTATCCATGAATGGATCAAGGAGAACTGGGATGCTTGGGACACTATCGAGGTGTGGCGAGGCGCTCGAGCAAGGTCTTTGGTCCTATGCCACAAATAATCCAGCGGCCTGAAGAACCAAACAGTCACTAGAATGATGACCGCTGGCTAGACCAAAGGGAGAGGAGTCCGAGCCAGGACAACATCAGCCCTCAGTCATTCACACCCATGATTTGAGTAGCCCACTACCCCAAGCAATTCCATCCATCAAGCCACGACGACAAGTATGATGGTGAGATGAACCCTCGCTCGAGGACTACCTTCATGCGATGAGGGCTAGAGGGGCAGACGATGACTTCTTAGTCTAGTACATCCCCCTGCTCCTATCAAGATTAGTGAGGCCATGGCTCAAGCAGCTCGATGATGGCTGCATCTACAATTAGGCCCACCTACACATGATCTTTGTGGGACACTTCCAAGGTACCTTGGCTCACCTTAGAAACTCATGGGATCTTCACAATTGTAGGTAGAAGCATAATGAGACCCTCCTAGAGTACATCTAGCATTTCTCCTAGAAGTGCAACAAACTCCCCAATGTCATTGACACCGACGTCATCGGCGGCACTACTTGCAAGGCGCACATTCACATGCTTGGGCACAAGGCATCCCAGAAAATGTGACCGGTTTTGGACATCTCCAACAACTATGCCAATAGGGAAGAGTTTGTCCTCGCTATCGACAAAAGATGCTCGGCAGTCCACCGAGGGGGATCCCCACAATGGTAGATTGTTTGGTAGAGGTGCGCAAGATTAGGAACTAGATGATGACACAAGGCGTAGAGACAGTGATTTAGACAGGTTCGGGCCGTCTGATCGACGTAATACCCTACGTCATGTGTCTTTGTTGGATTGTATTGAATATGAGATGATCCTAGGCGAAGCCTAGGATCTATATCTACCTGCCAACTAGGGGATCCCTGCCCCTCCTTATATACTCTAGAGGGATAGTGTTACAAGGAAAGTATCCTAGTCGGTTATATGGTAGGATTACAATATCTATAGTATCCGATCAGATCTCCTAGATGCCTTGCGGTGTACGCCGAGCAGTGCCGTGCACCGCAAGTCTTGATCTTGTGGGCTGGACCTCCCCTAGTGGTGTGGCCCATGTCTTGTCTTATGGGTACCGGGGGTCATATCCCCACAGCTAGTCCCCGAGCGCCTTGTATCCTTTGAGCAATGCTGTCTTGAACAAGTCCGAGCAGTTTGATGTGAAGCCGATCAGTTTTGCTGACAACCTGGGCGGTGAAAATCGAAGCCGGCCAGTTTAACTGGTGACCTAGGCGTAGCTAACGATGAAGCGACGAGCAATTAGACCAGTTGGTTGGCGAAGATTCGTGCACCGAGCAGCCCAACCAATAGGTCGGCGGTGAAGAATCGGAACTCCGAGGAGTCCCCAGCTTAGCTGGTGAGCCCCAGCGTAGCTGATGATGGAGCGATGAATAATCCGACCAGTTGGTTGGCGAAGAACCATGCACCGAGCAGCCCAACCAACTAGTCGGCGACGAAGAATCGGAACGCCGAGGAGTCCCTAGCTTAGCTGTCGAGCCCCAGCGTAGCTGGCGATGAAGTGACGAACAATCTGACCAGTTGTTGGCGAAGAATCGTGCACCAAGCAGCCCAACCAATTGGTCGGCGGAGAAGAATCAGAACGCCGAGGAGTCCCCAGCTTAGCTGGCGAGCCCCAGCGTAGCCGGCGATGAAGTGACGAACAATCCAACCAGTTGTTGGCGAAGAATCATGTACCGAGCAGCCCAAACAATTGGTCGGCGGTGAAGAATCGGAACGCCGAGGAGTCCTCAGCTTAGCTGGCGAGCCCCAGCGTACCTGACGATGGAACGACGAACAATCCGACCAGTTGGTTGGTGAAGAACCATGCACCGAGCAGCCCAACCAATTGGTCGACGGCGAAGAATCGGAACACCGAGGAGTCCCGAGCTTAGCTGGCGAGCCCCAGCGTAGCTGACGATGGAGCGATGAACAATCTGACCAGTTGATTGGCGAAGAACCGTGCATCGAGCAGCCCAACCAACTGGTCGGCGGTGAAGAATCGAAATGCCAAGTAGTCCCCACCTTAGCTGGTGAGCCCCCAGCGTAGCTGACGATGAAGCCCATGCGATGAGCAGTCCATACAACTGGTCAACGGCAAAGTGAACGCCGAGCAGGAGTGAGTGCCGAGCAGTCCGACTAGTTGGTTGGCGGTGAAGTCTGTCCGATAGGTGGTCCGACCACTCGGACGATGATCATCTTGTCCAGTCCCTGAGCGTAGGCTCATTGTTTGAGCCGTGCCCTTGCGAAACAAATGTGTAGAATAGGTAGTATATGATGTAAAATATATGAACTCCGGAGAAGAATCAGCAATGGTGATGAAATAGCATATTCAGCTCGATGATCAGTTGGTGTGAACACTTAGTGTTATTCTGAAGATATGTTTATATTTAATATAAACCATCTGACCAGTTAGTGTGTAGCTGAGTCTCCAGCCCTAGCTAGCCTGTTAACCATAATGCGGAGCGCGGAGCCCATGTGCATGTAGGAAGAACAAAGTGTCGCCAAGGAGCCACTGCCAGCCACCCATAACGCAGAGGGCAGACGCTCATGCACGTGTAGGGAGAAGCCGGAGGTAGGGCCGTCTCTAGAAATATTCGAGCATCAACATGACTGTTCGGGGATTTGCCTTAGGCGTAGTTTGCATGTCATCTTTAAGATGGTATACATGAAAGAAAATCGTTTGGAGAGCAAACATGGAGAAAACAGCTTGGAGAAACATCATGTCGATATATGAAGATTGGAGAATATTTAGAAGAATATTAAAGCGTGACTTAGCTTTAGGCAGAACGTCTAGTCGATGGCGTATGGTGTTATCTAGTCAGCGAGCGGATAGATGTCTCCAATCTAGTCGGCGAATTTGTCCCTTAGGGCATCTTGGTAGGCGGTGGCGATGTTGGTGAGCCCAAAGGGTAGGACCATAACCCCTGGAGTTTCTTGATCGGCCTCCGATGGATCTGAATCGGAGGGTGGTCGGCGCTGAACCAGAGTAATTAGAGCCGATTCTGCGATGGAGAGGCAGTCGGTGAGCTTCTAGCCAACCTGATTGATGGATGCGATCAGATCGTCATTGTCGATCCGCATCCTTGGGTAGCAGGGGAGTAGGCGGCGAGTTGTTGGTGAAGACGACCTCGGAGGTGGCTCCGAGATCGGATCTGCTGTTACAGGTGCCAGAGTGGTCGGCGCAGAATCGATCCACACCGGCTCGATGATCTATCCGTCCCCGTCAGTATTGATGACCCCGGAGATCGATCCGACTGTGAAGATCTGGCCGGGTTTCAGAGAGGACGAAGAGCCTGCAAGACATACCATCTTGTTCATCATGGAAACAGCACGCACACCCCTACCTAGCGCGCCAACTGTCGATAAAAGATGCTCGGCAGTCCACCGAGGGGGATCCCCACGATGGTAGATTGTTTGGTAGAGGTGCGCGTGATCAGGAACTAGATGGTGACAGAAGACGCAGAGACAACAATTTAGATAGGTTTGGGCCATCTGATCGACGTAATACCCTACGTCCTGTGTCTTTGGTGGATTGTATTGAATATGAGATGACCCTAGGCGAAGCCTAGGATCTGTATCTGCCTGCCGACTAGGGGACCCCTGCCCCTCCTTATATACTCTGGAGGGGTAGGGTTACAAGGAAAGTATCCCAGTCGGTTATATGGTAAGATTACAATATCTATAGTATCCGATCAGATCTCCTAGATGCCTTGCGGTGTACGCCGAGCAGTGCCGTGCACCGCAAGTCTTGATCTTGTGGGCTGGACCTTCCCTGGTGGTGCGGCCCATGTCTTGTCTTATGGGTACCGGGGGTCGTATCCCCACACTTGCCAACTTCAACAACAACAAGAAGCACCATGGGGAGGATGGAGATGGTCACGGTGTCCGATTAAGAGACAAGGTCCCCAACACTTGAAGGCACTCAATGGGCTGTGTTCGCTCCACGGTGGTCCCGCCATGTACCTGCTACGAGGCACCCTTGACCTTAAAAAGTAAAAAAAACTAGAAGCCGTCCCAGAAGGCAGGCGAGGGGAGCACCAAAAGCAAGGTCAATAAAGCCGAGTTCCCTGACGCCAAAGAATGCCTCATGATCTTCAGCAGGACTCAGGCCTATGAGTTAAGGCATCAGCGAAAGGCAATAGAGCGGGAGGTGAACACTGTCGAGCCACGAGACCATCATGCTTGTGATGGTCCAAGGTAGCTATCACCTTCGACCATGACAACCACCCCGACCACAGCCCTGCCTAGGTTGGTTCGTGCTAGTCCTCAGCCTGATGATTTGAAATGTGTTCCTCACTAAGGTGCACACGGATGACGGGAGAAGCATCAATATCCTCTACACTGAGACCCTCAACCAAATGAAGATCCTCAGAAGTAGCCCCCATCCGAGCAAAGCGTCATTCTATGGGGTTGTCCCAGGAAAACAAGCTAGCAATGTCTCTCGGACAATTCCGATTGCCCATGACCTTTGCCAAGCTCGACAACTTCTGCGAGGAACCACTCACCTTTGAGGTGGTGGAATTTGTGGCCACGTACCATGCATTGCTTGGGAGGCCATGCTATGCAAAGTTCTTGGTCGTTCATAACTATGCCTACCTTAGGCACAAAATGCCTAGCCCAAACGGGGTTCTAAACATGAACTCCAGCTCTCAGTGGGCCTATCTCTATGAGTAGAAGGGCGTAGCCCGTGTGGCCACGGCCTTGTCACTATTGACTTCATCAACATTAAACAATGGGCTGATAGAAGAGGATCTACATGTGAACAAAGGAGCAATGACAAGTTCATTCAAGCTGATGGATGACAAGAAAATGGTTGTTCTTTAACGAATAATCATCTCATCTATCGATTGACAATTATGCTGCAGATCACACGACCGGAGCAAACCAGAGAAGAGATTGACCACCAGCCAGAATTAAATCTCCCAGCAGAGGTAAACCCATTGGACAGATTATTGGCCAGCACTACTTGAACTGCTTGCGCCAAACATTGAAGGCATCTATTATCACTTTGCTTCGTCTTTTTTAACTAAACTCTCGTACCGCAGGACAAAAAGATTTTTGGAAATCTGGTTGAAGTAGTCCACACCATCGGGGATGAAGCGTCATTCACCAAATTCATAATGGATCTACGTCGCATTCTAGCCGAACACCCAGACCGTGAGGATATCTTTGAACTCCGCCCACTGCTCGCGAAGCAGCATGCTGAACAACCGACGAGGTGGCTTCACGTCAAGCTGCAAGTGGAGGGCGAGGAAATGTCGTCGACAACGCTACTGATGCGGGATGACAACTTGTACGTCTGTGGTTTCATGAACCGGATTGGAATTCTTTGCAAGCTTGTCGACAACCAGGACAGCGAATCCTTCCTCCCTGAAGGATTCCACCTCACCACAGACCTCAAGTTGGGCGTCAGTTACAATTCCTTGCTGCAGGCCAAAAATAGAGATGATGTCGTGAGAAAACTGACCGCGGCACAGCTAGGCAGTGGCTTCGCCAAGGACGCCGTGCGTGTGCTATCGAGCCACCCGAATAAGGTGGCCGGTATCAGTATGAGCATCCAGGTGGCACTGGCGGGACTCATCTTCATAGTCTGCGAGTCCGCAAGGATGATCTCTGTCCACAAATCCATTGAAAAAGAGTGGAGCAACGGCAAGGTATTCACCGAGGAACTGATGGAAAACGTGTGGAAATACGGCGAAATGTCACGCAACCTGCAGGCGTGGAAGAGTAGAAACTACACTCAACCGGACCGTGTTTCAGTGCTACTAGCCACTCACCTTGTGCTCAACACCGTGTGCTACAACCTACGTGATGATTACACCAAAGGCGATAGCCGACCCCGAGTGGAACTGTTGGCCATAAGTGCCGACCTTGGGGTCATCGGCACGAAAATCATCGTCTTGGACGGGAAACGAGGCCAAATCATCTACAGGCACGAGAAGCAAGGAGAACAGGTATATATATTATATACACTGTACTATTACGCTATTGCTATGTTTAATGCTTAGTATCAATCCATGCAGTCACATATATCAATCAACCGGTGCGTCGTGCGTGCATTTTGTAGGGAAGAATGGTAGATTTGGTGTTGACTGGACCCTACACAGTCATCTCAGGGTACGGGTGCTTCGCCATCAAAATTGACATCCCAGCCACCTCTCCCATCAAATGGGAATGGGATTGCTATGACCCCAAGTACGCTGCCCAAGTCGACGGACCACCCGTGAGCCACATTATCTGCAATCCACATGACAACCGCGAGGTAGCAAAGGTGACCTATGCGGTGATGTCCCGCGCCCGGGAGGCCAAGGTGCAAGTCAAGCTGCGGCTCAACAATGGGCATAGCCCTTATCACGTCTCCGGTGAAATCAGAGCCTTGGTCGGTGGCTTGAAAGTCCCGATCGTCCTCTTCAGCCGTGCCCACCAAGGGACGGGCCAGTGTTTCTCCTCTACGCACAAGGACTCATGGTTTCTTCTTCAGCTGGCGAGGAATGTGGTTGCGATGCCATATGGTGAAATGCTTCGCATAGAGATAGATGTGGACCTGCAGATTGAAACATCCAAGAAACATTTGAAGGCCGATGTCTACATAGAGGACGGGATTCGGAGGCAAATACTTGTAGTCGATGGTTTCGAAGTTGAAGTGAACGTCAGCTGGTACCCAGAGGTAAACATCAAATAGATTGGCCAGGGCAGCACTAGCTAGTCGCTTGCTTGCCAAACATTAATTGAAGACATTTGTTATCACTTCCCTTCTTTTTAACTATGAAATTTCCGTGCTGCAGGTCAACATGGCTCCTGAGGGTCACCCTGAATTGGTGTATACCATCGGAGATGATGAAATGTCGTATATTAGGTTTATAATGGCTGTCCGTCGCATTGTCGCCGACCACCAACATTGCGGGGATATCTTGGATGCCCACCCTGACTCAAATCTGCGCTCTACCCGACAACACCCACTGCTCCCCAATCATTACTGGGACAAAAGGTGGCTTTACGTCAAGCTTCAAGTGGCGGGCGAGGAAACGTCGACAATCATAATAGCTATCAAGTCTTACGACTTGGTCGTCCTTGGCTTCAATAACCAGAACGAAGATTATTGGTACAGCACTACAGGCTGGATCGCTTTGTCGGGGTCGATCAGAGAAAAACAGCTAAGCTGGGGCTCCACTTACGACCGTATACTGCAGGTCAGCACCACGGACTGGGAGAAAGTCGTGGATAAACTGAACTCAGAGAGGCTGGGCAAAACCTCCGCGGTTAACGCCGTGCGGGTGCTCTCGCGCTTCAGCACACGCAACCCAGTTTCCGCAAATGGTGAGGCTGAGGCCAGGCTGGCACTAGTGCGCCTAATGGTCATGATCTGCGATTCCGCGAGGATGAATCCTGTTCTCGACGCCATTGCTAGTGGCTGGAACAACGGGACCGGATTCACCAAGCAACTCATGGATTACATACGGTACTGGGATCTCATCTCAACCGTTCTGCGGTACTGGAGGGACAGCAGCTACCGTACATGGGAAAAAGATGACTATCTAGAGGCGATCGGAATCAAGAGCCCAGAAGATGCACTAGACGTCGTTCACCTTTGTTCAGCTGAACGGATGAATCGTTCTTTGTCGCGAACGGATCTGCCAAGCATGTCGTCTGGTGACAAATTAAAATAAGGGCCAAATCAGGTTATCCCTTTCCCTTTTCTTGTGATAAATCATGTTGTGCGTGTATTGTTTGTTGATCATCATCGTGTGTGACCTGGAACGGTAGTCACTGTGCCAAATAAGGGCCGTGCGCCCGTGCATGTTTGCCTTATCAGATACTCTTTTTTCTTTGTTCCAAATATTTCAAATCTTGTTCTATTGGTCGAAAAAAAAAATCTTTGTCGTTCTGGTCCAGTGTGTGTGCCTGCGACCATTTGATAAGCTTGTGTTTGATTTGATCATGTAAAACCAGACTGTAACGAGTATCGGGAATTTCATAATGCAAATGTAAACGGTATTTGGTCAGCATGTAACGGTTTGGAACTAAAATAACACTGCTTGTTATGTTTGTCCTAGCTGTTATTGCAGTCTGGGTCTATATGGGCGTGATTGGTTGCTTTGGTGAGGGGGAGCCGGGATGGAGAGCCGGTCCAGGATGGTGAGATGCATGCTCAAACCGTGTACTTAGTCGTGTTTGATTGTCTTTGTTGTTGGTCCAGTATGAGATGACATCTTGTTTGGTTGCATGCATGGATGTGAGTTTTGAGTGTATGACACATGGGTCCTGGGCCATGCGTCGCACCACACCATCCCAGCTCACATGGGAAGCCCGATTTCTGCGTAAGCTGCGAGCCTGCACGAGGGGCCTCAAATGCATGGTCCGGTGCATCGATTTCGCTCGGCACAGGGAACCAAACACAGAGACAGCGCATGACATGGTGCCGGATGGCGCTTTGGACGGCTTCATCAGGGCTACCAATCATGCCCTATATGTCCTGCTTTTGGTCGTTACTCCCTGTTGAAGCTGCCAATGCACTTTCTTTTCCTACCTGTTCCTTTGTTTTGTTTACCTCAAACCTTCAGAAATGCTAAACACCACTCGGGTTCACGACAACACCCAAGGCAATGGTCCACCTCTGGTAGAGCTATTGTCCTTGTGTTCCGACCTTGGCGTAATCGGCAGGACCATCACTGTCTTCGACGGGAAACGAGGTCAAATCATCTACAAGAAAGAGGAGCAAGGAGTGGAAAAAGGTATATATATCTATCATATCTACTACTGCGAACACAAGGTTCATACGTGCCATTTTGGTTCGATTTTATGATAAGTAATTGTCAACGAGCTGATGCCTCGGATTGAGTTTGGTGACTAATCATGGCGTGAGTGCGGTGTGGAACATGTCTCTTGCTTGTGGTGCGCAGGTGTGGAGCTCGGAGGCGGCGGTCGATGGTGAGGTGAAGGTCAAGTAGGGACGTGTTGTGCCGATGGACTGGGAGCGGTGAAGGACGGACGTGAGGCTTCGACCGAGGGACCAGGAGGCCGGGTGACCAACCGCGGTGGCCGACACTTGGGTACATCGAGAAGCGCAAGTGTACATGGGAGTTGACCATGTTGACCAAGTCAAGACGGTGGCCGGGCGAGTCAAGCGGAGGCACTGGAAGACTTAGCGGCCGGGCGATTGAGGACGCGGTGACACGTGTCGAGGTGCGGGGGACGCGTATAGAGTACGCTACTTGCGGACGATTTGGTGGTTTGGGCCTCAAAACTACCAGCGGACGGTTTCCGGGTTTGGTCCTCAAAACCCTGGCGAAGGTTCCGAGGAGGAACGAGGGCGGCATGTGGCGGAATCACAGAGGTTGCGTCAAGGTGAAGCAAATCTGTGAAGGAAGCGTGGTCGTCGGATCGATAGAAAAAGAGTTGGAACATTACGCCATCAGATCAAGTGGTTCGGCTCAAAATATCTAGGAGCTAAATTGTAACTATGTAATAGCTCTGATAAATAAGATGAGGGTGCCCCAATCATCCTCACCTCTCCTCATTTTCGTTTTTCCATTTGAGTTCACTACCGGAAACACTGACTTTGCCGTGTGCCACAGGCACTCGGCAAAGACCAAAAAACACTCGGCAAACAGCACACGACATCTACAGTGTCGGCAAACAGCTATTTGCCGAGTGTTTTTTATCGCGCACTCGGCAAATGGTTTGCCGAGTGTCAAATTTGACACTCGGCAAAAAAAAGTGGTTTGCCGAGTGTTTTTCCAAAATACACTCGGCAAAGGATTATTGTTTGTCGAGTGTTTTTGGGAATTACACTCGGCAAACCTATTTTTCAAAGAAAAATAATATTTTTTTCTCAGCATATCGTTACTGTTTGCCGAGTGTTTTAGGGAATTACACTCGGCAAACCTATTTTCCAAAGAATTTTTTTTCTCAGCATATTTCAGTTTAATAGCTGCCATACAAAACACTCTTAGTACACCATAACGCAGACCCAAGTTACAATGCTATAGTTCATGCAACTAACATACAGGAAATAGATAGAAGTTTAGTAATTACTACTTCCTACAAGCCCTTAGTCAGCAATATACTAGCTGCTACACATCCATTCATCTCCATATCCAGCCTACAGCCAAAACAAGAAAAATATAACGAATCATGAGAAATTTTGTTAAATATGCAGTAAAACAATATAGCTGATTGCTTGTCCAACGTCTCCGAATTAAAAGAGTGATCATAGAGAGCACTACAAGCAGGGATGGCTGAGAAAGAAAGAGCTAACGCGCTATATCTAAAACCAGGAATATAGTAACTAGAGCAAATTTGATTATTTACTTCAGTTCACAAAGCTACCTGATACTATATTGGGGTTCATTTATGCTGTACACAATAAATGAACACTACAATAATCTCCAAATTCATTGTTTTGGCAATCTGATCACACTCTTGAAAATAATTCTTACACTTCCTTCAGCTCTAAGTGACAACTATATTCAGATCCAAAGAAATGATTTTTAAAGAAGCCAAATAAGACATGGAAATCATTCGGTCAATATTAAAAGGCAGGGAAGAAGGGAACCTGTGGAGATAGGTGATGGTAGCGAAGTCACTCTATATGGCATTCAGTACAAATCTGAGATTAATTGACAGCTGGAGCTCAAGCCAATATAAGTAAAGACAATGCTTCCCCTTTCCCACATTCTGTACAAGTAGCAAAATTTGCTTTGGTAAAGCAATAAAATAGTCCATATATGGTCGATGACCTGAAACATGTGAAAAACTATAGGCATATGAATGCTACTTCATCAATTCATCTAAGCAAAACTGTCCTTAGAAACATACGTGAAAACTTCATCCAAGCAAAACTATCTTTAGAAACAAAAGTGAAAAGGAACATATTTTTAGAACCAAAAGTGTTCAGATATCTATGCAGGAGTAGTTGCCAAATGTAAATTGACAAAAGTGCATGCAAATGTTAAAACAATTTATTAACCTATATCTAGGTAATAAGGCACAACTCAGTGAGGACAAATGGACTGCATGTATGTTCAGCAAATCAGTGAAAAATGTAGCTGCCCAATACAAATTCAGTGCCTATTGTTCAATTCAGTGTTCTAGCACCACTATAGATGGGTAAATAAATTGCCTAAAACAATATAAAAGCATTTGCTTCTTGTACATTGTGCACTGTTGGATTATATCTCATATTGTGCACCTAAACCAGAGGCAATGTAATTTTTTAATGTCCACACAGTACAGGTAGTGCTTCATAGTGTGTAGTAATAGATGAGGCCAGCAGGTGTGTTGCTAAATTGTAATCCATTATCTATTCATATTTCAGTTTAACTAACTATATCATTCAAATTCACTGTGAAATGGCTATCACAAACTTTTACCAAACTATTTAAAACAATGGACCAGATGTTCCACAAAACTGATGCGAAAGCACAGCTTCTTGTACTTGATCGAGGCAAGAATCTCCAGCTGAGATCCCAACTTCTCTTCGGCTGTCCTCTCAGCCTTGATGCGGAGCTTAGCCAGTTGCTTCCTCCTCTCATAGGCAACCTTGGCCTTCTCCTTCCACTTCTCCTCAAGCTCCTGATAGAACAAACAAGGGCAGTCAGATACGAGGACACGGTAGGATAAATTTCAATGTAAAAGAATACAGCCATAAAACACCAACAACTCCTACTGCCACTCTTAAGTGCTCACATGAACGGGGTCTTTCTAATTGCAATGTAATGGGCCTCAGAGATCTTGGTGCACATTAAGATCACCAAATGGGAAAACCCATCAAGAGAAGCAAATATTTTGATCACATCACAGGCACATCACAATATATAGACAAATGAATGAATCCATTTACAGGAGTTGGATGCAATGAGGCCAATGTAATAACTACATACAGAACCATACATAATGATGTGAAAATGATGTATCATCATAACAAATGTATGTATCAAATAATCAACCACAATGAGAAATGGCTCAGATTTACCCATATCAGCATGACAACTGCAACTTAATTTCACCTGGAGCTTAATTTAATTCTCTCTCTCTAATGGGAATTGAACTGGCCACACAATTGGTTGCTTGTACTGGTACAAGCCATCCTAGTTAAGCAGCAAACGGAACAAAATATCCCAAGTACCAGCTCATAAGGTGCTAAAGTGTAGAAGTTCTCTAATGGAAACTTTCATCATAGCCACCCAAGAGTAGTGCAAAACAAAAAAAGTCACAAGGCATAGTTAGGGAAGGGGAGAGCAGCGCAGCGTGGGCTCCCCCAGCGGTAGCTGCAGGAGGTCCACCTGCAGTGGCAGCACGCTCACCTGCGAGAGCTACAAACACTATGAACCAGTTACCAGTACACGATCTAGACCCAGGTCTAAACATGAGCAAATTAAATATGTCACTGGTAAAACAAGAAAGGAAGCCTAAGGAGTGGAGTTTAGAACACACTTTTGATATTTCAAGTCCAAATTAAATGTCACTGGTAAAATCTAGTGATACTTCCATTAGTTATTGATCAGGTACAGCACGATAATTGTCAGATTCCATGTACATACTTGATATCTTACCTTAGAAATCTATTTCCAACTAGGGTCAAAGTACGAAACCACAGAGACTTAGAAAGACACTAACCTGTCAGGTAGTCCTGAATATAGGCCAAAATCCCAAGAAAGACACTTCTCAAAATAACTAACTGCTGAAGTGAACTACAAGAAAGTGAGAACTTAAATATGCTCATTTCGACTTACCTATGACTACAAATTATTCAGTTCATATATAAGTGGACTATATAAAAACAGAAGGCTATGCAGTACACTAATACTGAGACAGTAGAAACAAAGAGATATACCACAGAGACATGACCTGCTGCAGCTTAGCATCTCTCAGTATATACATTCTCTTCTTTGCACTCACGGAAGATAACTACAACACATAGATGAAAATTTTTGAACCTGGAGGGCACAGAATGACCTACCTGGCTGCAGCATCGTCGATTCAGATTTCAGAAGGTGTTGCATCTATACCTTCGGAGCAGCTCCATTTGATGAGGAAAGGATAATCTAGCAGAGGGCAAAGCCATTGGAAAGGATAATTGGATCATCAGTTTCCACTGCAGATACATGTAGCAAGATACAAAGCTAACGAGAGATCACTAAACCGTAGACCCAATTGACATGGGTGATAAAATAAATATCAAAGTTAGTAGGCATAATACATGTACACACTTGTGATTACATCAGATCCGAATACAAATAGCTAAATAGCTCAAGTTAGGGTTCCGGTGCTCAATTTGGCACAGCAGGAAGGGAAGAGAAGGAGCGGGCATACCTGGTGTGGTGGGTTCCCGTCACCGGCAACGGGCCCAAAGAAGACATGGGAAGCTCGGCGTAGGGCGGCGGCGGTACCTGACGGACGGGCACCGCGTCCTGCCTCTCCTCGCCCGCTGGCGGCAACCACGCCGAGGCCAACATGGTGCCCTTCCGTGTGGAGGGAGGCGCCGACGGCCGGATCTGGAGGAGGGAGGTGCCATCGGCTGGATCTGGAGGACGGAGGCGCTGCCGTGGGCGGCGGCAGCGGTCGTGTGTGCTGTGGTGGCGCTGGCATCTTGGGCGCAGGTGGCCAGGTGGCGCGGAGGGGGCGGATCCGGAGGGGAAGAAGAGGGGGAGGGAGGGGAGGGGCCGGCCCTCCGGCGGGGAAGAAGAAGGGGAAGGAGGGGAGGGGGCCGGCCGCCGGCGGGAGGAGGGGAAGGAGGGAGGGGGCGGTGGAGGAGGAGGGGATCTCGCTGGGCGGCGGAGGGAGGGGCCGGCGGCGGAGGGAGGGGGCGGGTGCGGGAGGAGGGGAGGGGAGGGTGCGGGAGGAGGGGGGTGGGTGCGGGGTGCATGGGTGGGGAGGGGAGGGGAGGGGCGGGTGCGGGAGGAGGGGGTGTGTGCGTGAGGGAGGGGAGGGGCGGGTGGGTGGGTTTTTTTCTACATTTTTTTTGCCGAGTATTGTTTTTGACACTCGGTAAACCTCTCTTTTTGTTGAGTGTTTTTTATGACACTCGATAAACCCCCTATTTACCGAGTGTTTTTTGTTTGACACTTGGCAAACCCCTATCTTTGTCGAGTGTTTTTTTTTACCGAGTGTTTTTAGGATAGCACTCGGCAAAGAATTTGTTTGCCGAGTGTCCGAGAGAATACACTCGGCAAACATAAAAACACTCGATAAATTTGAGGTTTCCGGTAGTGGTTTGTGGCCACGATCTGAATTTCCTGGGGCTTGAGTTGATTTCAGGCGATGATCTCCTAGGAGTAGCTTCTCAACTCGCTGGTGTTTACCTGTGCAAATTTTGGGAATGAATCATGGTGATTTGATTGGGTTTTTCGTCAATTTTTGCTGCGCCCCCTTCTCTGCTCGAGCCCGTCGTTCTCTCTCTTCGTGGCGCTTGAGTAGCGGTCGGGTAAAGGGGTGTCGACACGTGCAGACCCGTGTCCGTTCCTTCTCCCTCTCTCTGTGGCCGCTCCTTTGCTGTTTGCAGCTTCGAGCGGTGCAGCCCCTGCTGAAGCACTCCTGCAGCTCGCCCTTCCGTTTCTTTGTGTCGAGCATTGCTAGCAGCTCATCGGTGCAGGCCGATGCTGGTCGGTTCCCCAGGTTGAGGTGTCGGGGTTTCAGGAACTAGGCACGGGAGGTTTCTCTGTGTTTTTGGTTCGATTCAGCAATCCTACAGCAGCAGTAGCAGTTCACGTGTTTTAAATCTTCAGGCTTTTGGAGATGTCACACTCAAGCAATAGTGTTTGGAATATTTAATTCCTTCTAAGCAAATTGTTGCTTGATTTCTTTGTCCTATTGCTTGAATTTCTGCTCTCGGCAGTTTTCTTCTTGCAGTGAGCTGCCTCTCTCTCTCTCTGTTCTCTGCTATTCGTGCGGTGTCCAGCCCAAGGTTTTAAATCTCCGGCTATAGCCTCCGCTATCTCTGGCTATAGCTGTTTGAGAAAGATTTAGCTAAGTTTTTCCATATACAAGTTAGCTCTTAGCTGCCGCTATAGCCCGGAATAGCTGGCTATAGCATGTTTTCGGACATAAAAAGCTAAATGGCTTAGCCGGCTATTTAAAACATTGATGCAGCCCCACCGCGTCTCTCTTTCTCTGCTGGAATTTCCAGCCCTTGTGCCTGAGAATTTCCGGCCCAACCGTGCTGTGTCTTCCGCGCCCTGCCTGTTTGAGCTTCGTTTTGCATTCGGGTTCTTCTGTGGTGTCCCGCAGTGTTTCTAAGAAACATCCATCCACTTGTTTGGGCTGTGGACATCGTTTTTGTTGCTCCGAGTGTTTGGCGGTGATTTTGGGACAGTGGCCAAATATTTCGAAAAAAAATTGAGGCTACCATTCACCCCCTCTGGTCGCCGTTTTCGATCCTTCAACTACTGCTACTAATAATGCCTCGTAATAACCATCCATATATCTCTTGATATCCAAGCAATATTTTAATCAAGTAGTGCATGCATATAGGGAGGAATGGTCGATTTGGTGCTGACTGGACCATACACAAGGATCTCGGCGGCGTACGGGTGCTTCGCCATGAGAATTGACATGCCCCCACCAGCCACCGCTCCCATCGAATGCGAATGGGATTGCTATGACCCCAAGTACGCTGCCCAAGTCGACGGAGAACCCGTGAGCCACATTATCTGCACTCCACATGACAACTGCGAGGTAGCAGAGCTGACGTACGCGGTGATGTCCAATCCCCGGCAGGCCACTGTGCAGGTCAAGCTGCGGCCCAAAGATGGGGCCAGCCGTGGTGGCATCATCAGTGGTGAAATCACTGCGGTCATCGAGGACTTCAAAGACGGAGACAAAATCGAAGACAAACACAAGAGCGTCCTCTTCAGTCTTCAGGCGTGCAAGGGAAAAGGGTCAGACATTCCCCACTACCAAAGACAACTCATGGTACCTTCTTCCGCTGGCGAGGAATGTGGTTGTAGTGCCATGCGGTAGTGCTCTTGACATTGAGGTGAAGCTCCAGATTGAAACTGACGACAGAAAGCAAGTTCCATTGAATGTTCCTCTCAGCTTCGATAATGGAGTTTGTTCGAGTAAAACTGGCAACGGCAAGGAAGTCGAAGTCCAAGTGGAAGTCACCTGGTACCCGGAGGTAAACTTTATATATATTGAGGAGATTTGCAAGCATGCACTAGCGGCGTTGAGCCGAACATTGAGGACACTTATATTAATTATCACTAATTTTCTTCTTTAAACGAATAATCATCTCATCTCTATTGATTGACAATTAATATACTGCAGATCACACGGCTGGAGGAAACCCGAGAAGAGATTGACCAGCCAGAATTAAAGCTCCCAGCAGAGGTAAACATTATTGAACAGATTGGCCGGCACTAGCTAGTTGGTAGTTGATGGCATTTGCTTGCACCAAACATTCAAGACATCTGTTATGGCTTTGCTTCCTATTAGTTAACTAGATGTGTGCCCGTGCGTTGCAACGGGTGCAACATAAATTGAATGAGATGTTTATTAGCCAAGTCAAAATCAAGAATGTATCAATTTAATTTTTCACATGTATTATACCATGATAATGTCTAGAAACACATTCATTATCGTAGTGAATCTGAAATAAAAGCTAAGCTTGGAGCTTGTTGTTTGAAAGTTACGATAAACATCAGTTGCCTCAAAGGCTAAAAATTTATTGCTAAGCATCGAATTGAATTTATCCATGCTTTGCCTTGCCCAAAACATGTATACTCAGACTTCTCGACGACAACGATGGCAGCGTCGGTATGCTGCCAAAAGATTACAATCCCAAACGTCTAGCCTGGGGCATCAACTACGGGAACATACTGGGTGTCGATCGCAAAGAAGCAGTAGTGGATAAACTGGCATCCGCGAAGCTGGACAAGACCTTCATGTTAAGATTTCTTCTGATCACATAGTCATAGATCTAGTCGGGTACATCTTATAAATTGATAACATGTCCTAGTACATGAATTAGACAGATATTGGAGGGAGGAGTGGTGCTAGGTTACCGACTATCGTAGGCCTTCGATCCAGAGACGTCGGCCATGGTTGGTGTGTTGGTGTCTGCGCGAGGGCAGCGACGGTCGGTGAGCACGGTGACGGTGATGGGCAGTGGCGATCGGCGGTGAAGACCGGTGGCAGCGCAGTGTAGTGGTGGCGGTGCTTCCCGTCACTGGCTGCGCCCCTCAATAGATCGGGTTAGGGTTTATCGGTGGGGAGCTCGGCTTAGGTGAACCTCGTACTCAGAGCCGCCGGCCCCCACCTCTATATATAGCGCAGTGTGACAGGGGCCCTCCAGCCATAGTGGGCTGGGCGCCCCCGATCAGGGCGCAGATCAAAGGCCCAACAGGGCCGTTGGGCCTAGTTTAGGATTAGAGATCAATCTAACAATCCCCCCTTGATCTCCTACCATCTTTCAATTTCATATCATTTACTTTTGTTCATTTCATTACAGATTAGCGCATAGAGCATGTTTCATCATCACGGTCAATTGCCGATAGATTTAACAACTACAACACACCACTCTGTTCTGAAATAGATACTTAACTTTGGGCCTTCTTTTGTCTAGGAATTATAGGCTTTCCCTTAAACTCATGCCGGCTACATGTTCTCTGAACACGTTGGGTGGTAAGCCTTTTGTAAGCGAATCCGCGAGCATCTTTTCGGTACTTATATGCTTAAGACTTATGACATGATCCCAGACTTTATCTTTCACAACATAATACTTTATGTCAATGTGTTTGGCAGCACCACTTAACTTATTGTTGTGAGCATACTGTATTGCCGGATTATTATCGCAGTATAACTTAAGTGGTCTATAGATGTCGTCAACCACCTTCAAACCAGCTATGAACTTCTTTAGCCAGTTCACCTGCCCCGTTGCCTCATAACACGCTACAAACTCGGCATACATTGTGGACGATGTAGTGACGGTTTGCTTTGAGCTTTTCCATGAAATAGCCCCCCTGTGAGAGTGAATATATATCCAGACGTGGATTTTCTGTCATCTCCCGCATAATCAGAATCTGAATATCCCACTATATGGAGTGAATCTGATCTTCTATACGTCATCATGAGGCTTTTCGTTCCTTGCAAATAATGCAAGACTTTCTTTACTAATTTCCAGTGTTCTGTTCTAGGATTGCTCTGGAATCTGTCAAGTAACCCGGTAACAAATGCCAAGTCAGGGCGCGTACATACTTGAGCATATTGCAAGCTTCCGACAGCTGAAGCATATGGAACCGTTTTTATTTGATCGATCTCATACTGATTCCTGGGGCATTGAAAATCCCCATATCTGCCGCCCTTGACTATAGGAGGTGAGGGACTACATTTGTGCATATTGAATTTCTTTAAGATCTTTTCTATATATGCCTTTTGTGACAGTCCTAATACCCCTTTACTTCTATCTCGGTGAATCTCGATCCCTAGAACGAACGAAGTTTCACCAAGATCTTTCATATCAAATTTTGAGGACAAAAACTTCTTTGTCTCCAGTAGTAGACTGACATCACTACTAGCAAGTAAGATATCATCCACATACAGGACAAGGAAGATAAACTTCACATTCTTAATCTTTGCATAGACACAATTGTCCTCTACATTCTCTTTAAACCCAAAATTCCTTATTGTCTGATCAAACTTCAAGTACCACTGTCTTGAAGCTTGTTTTAATCCATAAATGGATTTCTTTAGGGCCGAGTTCCCTGACGCCAAAGAATGCCTCATGATCTTCAGCAGGACTCAGGCCTATGAGTTAAGGCATCAGCGAAAGGCAATAGAGCGGGAGGTGAACACTGTCGAGCCACGAGACCATCATGCTTGTGATGGTCCAAGGTAGCTATCACCTTCGACCATGACAACCACCCCGACCACAGCCCTGCCTAGGTTGGTTCGTGCTAGTCCTCAGCCTGATGATTTGAAATGTGTTCCTCACTAAGGTGCACACGGATGACGGGAGAAGCATCAATATCCTCTACACTGAGACCCTCAACCAAATGAAGATCCTCAGAAGTAGCCCCCATCCGAGCAAAGCGTCATTCTATGGGGTTGTCCCAGGAAAACAAGCTAGCAATGTCTCTCGGACAATTCCGATTGCCCATGACCTTTGCCAAGCTCGACAACTTCTGCGAGGAACCACTCACCTTTGAGGTGGTGGAATTTGTGGCCACGTACCATGCATTGCTTGGGAGGCCATGCTATGCAAAGTTCTTGGTCGTTCATAACTATGCCTACCTTAGGCACAAAATGCCTAGCCCAAACGGGGTTCTAAACATGAACTCCAGCTCTCAGTGGGCCTATCTCTATGAGTAGAAGGGCGTAGCCCGTGTGGCCACGGCCTTGTCACTATTGACTTCATCAACATTAAACAATGGGCTGATAGAAGAGGATCTACATGTGAACAAAGGAGCAATGACAAGTTCATTCAAGCTGATGGATGACAAGAAAATGGTTGTTCTTTAACGAATAATCATCTCATCTATCGATTGACAATTATGCTGCAGATCACACGACCGGAGCAAACCAGAGAAGAGATTGACCACCAGCCAGAATTAAATCTCCCAGCAGAGGTAAACCCATTGGACAGATTATTGGCCAGCACTACTTGAACTGCTTGCGCCAAACATTGAAGGCATCTATTATCACTTTGCTTCGTCTTTTTTAACTAAACTCTCGTACCGCAGGACAAAAAGATTTTTGGAAATCTGGTTGAAGTAGTCCACACCATCGGGGATGAAGCGTCATTCACCAAATTCATAATGGATCTACGTCGCATTCTAGCCGAACACCCAGACCGTGAGGATATCTTTGAACTCCGCCCACTGCTCGCGAAGCAGCATGCTGAACAACCGACGAGGTGGCTTCACGTCAAGCTGCAAGTGGAGGGCGAGGAAATGTCGTCGACAACGCTACTGATGCGGGATGACAACTTGTACGTCTGTGGTTTCATGAACCGGATTGGAATTCTTTGCAAGCTTGTCGACAACCAGGACAGCGAATCCTTCCTCCCTGAAGGATTCCACCTCACCACAGACCTCAAGTTGGGCGTCAGTTACAATTCCTTGCTGCAGGCCAAAAATAGAGATGATGTCGTGAGAAAACTGACCGCGGCACAGCTAGGCAGTGGCTTCGCCAAGGACGCCGTGCGTGTGCTATCGAGCCACCCGAATAAGGTGGCCGGTATCAGTATGAGCATCCAGGTGGCACTGGCGGGACTCATCTTCATAGTCTGCGAGTCCGCAAGGATGATCTCTGTCCACAAATCCATTGAAAAAGAGTGGAGCAACGGCAAGGTATTCACCGAGGAACTGATGGAAAACGTGTGGAAATACGGCGAAATGTCACGCAACCTGCAGGCGTGGAAGAGTAGAAACTACACTCAACCGGACCGTGTTTCAGTGCTACTAGCCACTCACCTTGTGCTCAACACCGTGTGCTACAACCTACGTGATGATTACACCAAAGGCGATAGCCGACCCCGAGTGGAACTGTTGGCCATAAGTGCCGACCTTGGGGTCATCGGCACGAAAATCATCGTCTTGGACGGGAAACGAGGCCAAATCATCTACAGGCACGAGAAGCAAGGAGAACAGGTATATATATTATATACACTGTACTATTACGCTATTGCTATGTTTAATGCTTAGTATCAATCCATGCAGTCACATATATCAATCAACCGGTGCGTCGTGCGTGCATTTTGTAGGGAAGAATGGTAGATTTGGTGTTGACTGGACCCTACACAGTCATCTCAGGGTACGGGTGCTTCGCCATCAAAATTGACATCCCAGCCACCTCTCCCATCAAATGGGAATGGGATTGCTATGACCCCAAGTACGCTGCCCAAGTCGACGGACCACCCGTGAGCCACATTATCTGCAATCCACATGACAACCGCGAGGTAGCAAAGGTGACCTATGCGGTGATGTCCCGCGCCCGGGAGGCCAAGGTGCAAGTCAAGCTGCGGCTCAACAATGGGCATAGCCCTTATCACGTCTCCGGTGAAATCAGAGCCTTGGTCGGTGGCTTGAAAGTCCCGATCGTCCTCTTCAGCCGTGCCCACCAAGGGACGGGCCAGTGTTTCTCCTCTACGCACAAGGACTCATGGTTTCTTCTTCAGCTGGCGAGGAATGTGGTTGCGATGCCATATGGTGAAATGCTTCGCATAGAGATAGATGTGGACCTGCAGATTGAAACATCCAAGAAACATTTGAAGGCCGATGTCTACATAGAGGACGGGATTCGGAGGCAAATACTTGTAGTCGATGGTTTCGAAGTTGAAGTGAACGTCAGCTGGTACCCAGAGGTAAACATCAAATAGATTGGCCAGGGCAGCACTAGCTAGTCGCTTGCTTGCCAAACATTAATTGAAGACATTTGTTATCACTTCCCTTCTTTTTAACTATGAAATTTCCGTGCTGCAGGTCAACATGGCTCCTGAGGGTCACCCTGAATTGGTGTATACCATCGGAGATGATGAAATGTCGTATATTAGGTTTATAATGGCTGTCCGTCGCATTGTCGCCGACCACCAACATTGCGGGGATATCTTGGATGCCCACCCTGACTCAAATCTGCGCTCTACCCGACAACACCCACTGCTCCCCAATCATTACTGGGACAAAAGGTGGCTTTACGTCAAGCTTCAAGTGGCGGGCGAGGAAACGTCGACAATCATAATAGCTATCAAGTCTTACGACTTGGTCGTCCTTGGCTTCAATAACCAGAACGAAGATTATTGGTACAGCACTACAGGCTGGATCGCTTTGTCGGGGTCGATCAGAGAAAAACAGCTAAGCTGGGGCTCCACTTACGACCGTATACTGCAGGTCAGCACCACGGACTGGGAGAAAGTCGTGGATAAACTGAACTCAGAGAGGCTGGGCAAAACCTCCGCGGTTAACGCCGTGCGGGTGCTCTCGCGCTTCAGCACACGCAACCCAGTTTCCGCAAATGGTGAGGCTGAGGCCAGGCTGGCACTAGTGCGCCTAATGGTCATGATCTGCGATTCCGCGAGGATGAATCCTGTTCTCGACGCCATTGCTAGTGGCTGGAACAACGGGACCGGATTCACCAAGCAACTCATGGATTACATACGGTACTGGGATCTCATCTCAACCGTTCTGCGGTACTGGAGGGACAGCAGCTACCGTACATGGGAAAAAGATGACTATCTAGAGGCGATCGGAATCAAGAGCCCAGAAGATGCACTAGACGTCGTTCACCTTTGTTCAGCTGAACGGATGAATCGTTCTTTGTCGCGAACGGATCTGCCAAGCATGTCGTCTGGTGACAAATTAAAATAAGGGCCAAATCAGGTTATCCCTTTCCCTTTTCTTGTGATAAATCATGTTGTGCGTGTATTGTTTGTTGATCATCATCGTGTGTGACCTGGAACGGTAGTCACTGTGCCAAATAAGGGCCGTGCGCCCGTGCATGTTTGCCTTATCAGATACTCTTTTTTCTTTGTTCCAAATATTTCAAATCTTGTTCTATTGGTCGAAAAAAAAAATCTTTGTCGTTCTGGTCCAGTGTGTGTGCCTGCGACCATTTGATAAGCTTGTGTTTGATTTGATCATGTAAAACCAGACTGTAACGAGTATCGGGAATTTCATAATGCAAATGTAAACGGTATTTGGTCAGCATGTAACGGTTTGGAACTAAAATAACACTGCTTGTTATGTTTGTCCTAGCTGTTATTGCAGTCTGGGTCTATATGGGCGTGATTGGTTGCTTTGGTGAGGGGGAGCCGGGATGGAGAGCCGGTCCAGGATGGTGAGATGCATGCTCAAACCGTGTACTTAGTCGTGTTTGATTGTCTTTGTTGTTGGTCCAGTATGAGATGACATCTTGTTTGGTTGCATGCATGGATGTGAGTTTTGAGTGTATGACACATGGGTCCTGGGCCATGCGTCGCACCACACCATCCCAGCTCACATGGGAAGCCCGATTTCTGCGTAAGCTGCGAGCCTGCACGAGGGGCCTCAAATGCATGGTCCGGTGCATCGATTTCGCTCGGCACAGGGAACCAAACACAGAGACAGCGCATGACATGGTGCCGGATGGCGCTTTGGACGGCTTCATCAGGGCTACCAATCATGCCCTATATGTCCTGCTTTTGGTCGTTACTCCCTGTTGAAGCTGCCAATGCACTTTCTTTTCCTACCTGTTCCTTTGTTTTGTTTACCTCAAACCTTCAGAAATGCTAAACACCACTCGGGTTCACGACAACACCCAAGGCAATGGTCCACCTCTGGTAGAGCTATTGTCCTTGTGTTCCGACCTTGGCGTAATCGGCAGGACCATCACTGTCTTCGACGGGAAACGAGGTCAAATCATCTACAAGAAAGAGGAGCAAGGAGTGGAAAAAGGTATATATATCTATCATATCTACTACTGCGAACACAAGGTTCATACGTGCCATTTTGGTTCGATTTTATGATAAGTAATTGTCAACGAGCTGATGCCTCGGATTGAGTTTGGTGACTAATCATGGCGTGAGTGCGGTGTGGAACATGTCTCTTGCTTGTGGTGCGCAGGTGTGGAGCTCGGAGGCGGCGGTCGATGGTGAGGTGAAGGTCAAGTAGGGACGTGTTGTGCCGATGGACTGGGAGCGGTGAAGGACGGACGTGAGGCTTCGACCGAGGGACCAGGAGGCCGGGTGACCAACCGCGGTGGCCGACACTTGGGTACATCGAGAAGCGCAAGTGTACATGGGAGTTGACCATGTTGACCAAGTCAAGACGGTGGCCGGGCGAGTCAAGCGGAGGCACTGGAAGACTTAGCGGCCGGGCGATTGAGGACGCGGTGACACGTGTCGAGGTGCGGGGGACGCGTATAGAGTACGCTACTTGCGGACGATTTGGTGGTTTGGGCCTCAAAACTACCAGCGGACGGTTTCCGGGTTTGGTCCTCAAAACCCTGGCGAAGGTTCCGAGGAGGAACGAGGGCGGCATGTGGCGGAATCACAGAGGTTGCGTCAAGGTGAAGCAAATCTGTGAAGGAAGCGTGGTCGTCGGATCGATAGAAAAAGAGTTGGAACATTACGCCATCAGATCAAGTGGTTCGGCTCAAAATATCTAGGAGCTAAATTGTAACTATGTAATAGCTCTGATAAATAAGATGAGGGTGCCCCAATCATCCTCACCTCTCCTCATTTTCGTTTTTCCATTTGAGTTCACTACCGGAAACACTGACTTTGCCGTGTGCCACAGGCACTCGGCAAAGACCAAAAAACACTCGGCAAACAGCACACGACATCTACAGTGTCGGCAAACAGCTATTTGCCGAGTGTTTTTTATCGCGCACTCGGCAAATGGTTTGCCGAGTGTCAAATTTGACACTCGGCAAAAAAAAGTGGTTTGCCGAGTGTTTTTCCAAAATACACTCGGCAAAGGATTATTGTTTGTCGAGTGTTTTTGGGAATTACACTCGGCAAACCTATTTTTCAAAGAAAAATAATATTTTTTTCTCAGCATATCGTTACTGTTTGCCGAGTGTTTTAGGGAATTACACTCGGCAAACCTATTTTCCAAAGAATTTTTTTTCTCAGCATATTTCAGTTTAATAGCTGCCATACAAAACACTCTTAGTACACCATAACGCAGACCCAAGTTACAATGCTATAGTTCATGCAACTAACATACAGGAAATAGATAGAAGTTTAGTAATTACTACTTCCTACAAGCCCTTAGTCAGCAATATACTAGCTGCTACACATCCATTCATCTCCATATCCAGCCTACAGCCAAAACAAGAAAAATATAACGAATCATGAGAAATTTTGTTAAATATGCAGTAAAACAATATAGCTGATTGCTTGTCCAACGTCTCCGAATTAAAAGAGTGATCATAGAGAGCACTACAAGCAGGGATGGCTGAGAAAGAAAGAGCTAACGCGCTATATCTAAAACCAGGAATATAGTAACTAGAGCAAATTTGATTATTTACTTCAGTTCACAAAGCTACCTGATACTATATTGGGGTTCATTTATGCTGTACACAATAAATGAACACTACAATAATCTCCAAATTCATTGTTTTGGCAATCTGATCACACTCTTGAAAATAATTCTTACACTTCCTTCAGCTCTAAGTGACAACTATATTCAGATCCAAAGAAATGATTTTTAAAGAAGCCAAATAAGACATGGAAATCATTCGGTCAATATTAAAAGGCAGGGAAGAAGGGAACCTGTGGAGATAGGTGATGGTAGCGAAGTCACTCTATATGGCATTCAGTACAAATCTGAGATTAATTGACAGCTGGAGCTCAAGCCAATATAAGTAAAGACAATGCTTCCCCTTTCCCACATTCTGTACAAGTAGCAAAATTTGCTTTGGTAAAGCAATAAAATAGTCCATATATGGTCGATGACCTGAAACATGTGAAAAACTATAGGCATATGAATGCTACTTCATCAATTCATCTAAGCAAAACTGTCCTTAGAAACATACGTGAAAACTTCATCCAAGCAAAACTATCTTTAGAAACAAAAGTGAAAAGGAACATATTTTTAGAACCAAAAGTGTTCAGATATCTATGCAGGAGTAGTTGCCAAATGTAAATTGACAAAAGTGCATGCAAATGTTAAAACAATTTATTAACCTATATCTAGGTAATAAGGCACAACTCAGTGAGGACAAATGGACTGCATGTATGTTCAGCAAATCAGTGAAAAATGTAGCTGCCCAATACAAATTCAGTGCCTATTGTTCAATTCAGTGTTCTAGCACCACTATAGATGGGTAAATAAATTGCCTAAAACAATATAAAAGCATTTGCTTCTTGTACATTGTGCACTGTTGGATTATATCTCATATTGTGCACCTAAACCAGAGGCAATGTAATTTTTTAATGTCCACACAGTACAGGTAGTGCTTCATAGTGTGTAGTAATAGATGAGGCCAGCAGGTGTGTTGCTAAATTGTAATCCATTATCTATTCATATTTCAGTTTAACTAACTATATCATTCAAATTCACTGTGAAATGGCTATCACAAACTTTTACCAAACTATTTAAAACAATGGACCAGATGTTCCACAAAACTGATGCGAAAGCACAGCTTCTTGTACTTGATCGAGGCAAGAATCTCCAGCTGAGATCCCAACTTCTCTTCGGCTGTCCTCTCAGCCTTGATGCGGAGCTTAGCCAGTTGCTTCCTCCTCTCATAGGCAACCTTGGCCTTCTCCTTCCACTTCTCCTCAAGCTCCTGATAGAACAAACAAGGGCAGTCAGATACGAGGACACGGTAGGATAAATTTCAATGTAAAAGAATACAGCCATAAAACACCAACAACTCCTACTGCCACTCTTAAGTGCTCACATGAACGGGGTCTTTCTAATTGCAATGTAATGGGCCTCAGAGATCTTGGTGCACATTAAGATCACCAAATGGGAAAACCCATCAAGAGAAGCAAATATTTTGATCACATCACAGGCACATCACAATATATAGACAAATGAATGAATCCATTTACAGGAGTTGGATGCAATGAGGCCAATGTAATAACTACATACAGAACCATACATAATGATGTGAAAATGATGTATCATCATAACAAATGTATGTATCAAATAATCAACCACAATGAGAAATGGCTCAGATTTACCCATATCAGCATGACAACTGCAACTTAATTTCACCTGGAGCTTAATTTAATTCTCTCTCTCTAATGGGAATTGAACTGGCCACACAATTGGTTGCTTGTACTGGTACAAGCCATCCTAGTTAAGCAGCAAACGGAACAAAATATCCCAAGTACCAGCTCATAAGGTGCTAAAGTGTAGAAGTTCTCTAATGGAAACTTTCATCATAGCCACCCAAGAGTAGTGCAAAACAAAAAAAGTCACAAGGCATAGTTAGGGAAGGGGAGAGCAGCGCAGCGTGGGCTCCCCCAGCGGTAGCTGCAGGAGGTCCACCTGCAGTGGCAGCACGCTCACCTGCGAGAGCTACAAACACTATGAACCAGTTACCAGTACACGATCTAGACCCAGGTCTAAACATGAGCAAATTAAATATGTCACTGGTAAAACAAGAAAGGAAGCCTAAGGAGTGGAGTTTAGAACACACTTTTGATATTTCAAGTCCAAATTAAATGTCACTGGTAAAATCTAGTGATACTTCCATTAGTTATTGATCAGGTACAGCACGATAATTGTCAGATTCCATGTACATACTTGATATCTTACCTTAGAAATCTATTTCCAACTAGGGTCAAAGTACGAAACCACAGAGACTTAGAAAGACACTAACCTGTCAGGTAGTCCTGAATATAGGCCAAAATCCCAAGAAAGACACTTCTCAAAATAACTAACTGCTGAAGTGAACTACAAGAAAGTGAGAACTTAAATATGCTCATTTCGACTTACCTATGACTACAAATTATTCAGTTCATATATAAGTGGACTATATAAAAACAGAAGGCTATGCAGTACACTAATACTGAGACAGTAGAAACAAAGAGATATACCACAGAGACATGACCTGCTGCAGCTTAGCATCTCTCAGTATATACATTCTCTTCTTTGCACTCACGGAAGATAACTACAACACATAGATGAAAATTTTTGAACCTGGAGGGCACAGAATGACCTACCTGGCTGCAGCATCGTCGATTCAGATTTCAGAAGGTGTTGCATCTATACCTTCGGAGCAGCTCCATTTGATGAGGAAAGGATAATCTAGCAGAGGGCAAAGCCATTGGAAAGGATAATTGGATCATCAGTTTCCACTGCAGATACATGTAGCAAGATACAAAGCTAACGAGAGATCACTAAACCGTAGACCCAATTGACATGGGTGATAAAATAAATATCAAAGTTAGTAGGCATAATACATGTACACACTTGTGATTACATCAGATCCGAATACAAATAGCTAAATAGCTCAAGTTAGGGTTCCGGTGCTCAATTTGGCACAGCAGGAAGGGAAGAGAAGGAGCGGGCATACCTGGTGTGGTGGGTTCCCGTCACCGGCAACGGGCCCAAAGAAGACATGGGAAGCTCGGCGTAGGGCGGCGGCGGTACCTGACGGACGGGCACCGCGTCCTGCCTCTCCTCGCCCGCTGGCGGCAACCACGCCGAGGCCAACATGGTGCCCTTCCGTGTGGAGGGAGGCGCCGACGGCCGGATCTGGAGGAGGGAGGTGCCATCGGCTGGATCTGGAGGACGGAGGCGCTGCCGTGGGCGGCGGCAGCGGTCGTGTGTGCTGTGGTGGCGCTGGCATCTTGGGCGCAGGTGGCCAGGTGGCGCGGAGGGGGCGGATCCGGAGGGGAAGAAGAGGGGGAGGGAGGGGAGGGGCCGGCCCTCCGGCGGGGAAGAAGAAGGGGAAGGAGGGGAGGGGGCCGGCCGCCGGCGGGAGGAGGGGAAGGAGGGAGGGGGCGGTGGAGGAGGAGGGGATCTCGCTGGGCGGCGGAGGGAGGGGCCGGCGGCGGAGGGAGGGGGCGGGTGCGGGAGGAGGGGAGGGGAGGGTGCGGGAGGAGGGGGGTGGGTGCGGGGTGCATGGGTGGGGAGGGGAGGGGAGGGGCGGGTGCGGGAGGAGGGGGTGTGTGCGTGAGGGAGGGGAGGGGCGGGTGGGTGGGTTTTTTTCTACATTTTTTTTGCCGAGTATTGTTTTTGACACTCGGTAAACCTCTCTTTTTGTTGAGTGTTTTTTATGACACTCGATAAACCCCCTATTTACCGAGTGTTTTTTGTTTGACACTTGGCAAACCCCTATCTTTGTCGAGTGTTTTTTTTTACCGAGTGTTTTTAGGATAGCACTCGGCAAAGAATTTGTTTGCCGAGTGTCCGAGAGAATACACTCGGCAAACATAAAAACACTCGATAAATTTGAGGTTTCCGGTAGTGGTTTGTGGCCACGATCTGAATTTCCTGGGGCTTGAGTTGATTTCAGGCGATGATCTCCTAGGAGTAGCTTCTCAACTCGCTGGTGTTTACCTGTGCAAATTTTGGGAATGAATCATGGTGATTTGATTGGGTTTTTCGTCAATTTTTGCTGCGCCCCCTTCTCTGCTCGAGCCCGTCGTTCTCTCTCTTCGTGGCGCTTGAGTAGCGGTCGGGTAAAGGGGTGTCGACACGTGCAGACCCGTGTCCGTTCCTTCTCCCTCTCTCTGTGGCCGCTCCTTTGCTGTTTGCAGCTTCGAGCGGTGCAGCCCCTGCTGAAGCACTCCTGCAGCTCGCCCTTCCGTTTCTTTGTGTCGAGCATTGCTAGCAGCTCATCGGTGCAGGCCGATGCTGGTCGGTTCCCCAGGTTGAGGTGTCGGGGTTTCAGGAACTAGGCACGGGAGGTTTCTCTGTGTTTTTGGTTCGATTCAGCAATCCTACAGCAGCAGTAGCAGTTCACGTGTTTTAAATCTTCAGGCTTTTGGAGATGTCACACTCAAGCAATAGTGTTTGGAATATTTAATTCCTTCTAAGCAAATTGTTGCTTGATTTCTTTGTCCTATTGCTTGAATTTCTGCTCTCGGCAGTTTTCTTCTTGCAGTGAGCTGCCTCTCTCTCTCTCTGTTCTCTGCTATTCGTGCGGTGTCCAGCCCAAGGTTTTAAATCTCCGGCTATAGCCTCCGCTATCTCTGGCTATAGCTGTTTGAGAAAGATTTAGCTAAGTTTTTCCATATACAAGTTAGCTCTTAGCTGCCGCTATAGCCCGGAATAGCTGGCTATAGCATGTTTTCGGACATAAAAAGCTAAATGGCTTAGCCGGCTATTTAAAACATTGATGCAGCCCCACCGCGTCTCTCTTTCTCTGCTGGAATTTCCAGCCCTTGTGCCTGAGAATTTCCGGCCCAACCGTGCTGTGTCTTCCGCGCCCTGCCTGTTTGAGCTTCGTTTTGCATTCGGGTTCTTCTGTGGTGTCCCGCAGTGTTTCTAAGAAACATCCATCCACTTGTTTGGGCTGTGGACATCGTTTTTGTTGCTCCGAGTGTTTGGCGGTGATTTTGGGACAGTGGCCAAATATTTCGAAAAAAAATTGAGGCTACCATTCACCCCCTCTGGTCGCCGTTTTCGATCCTTCAACTACTGCTACTAATAATGCCTCGTAATAACCATCCATATATCTCTTGATATCCAAGCAATATTTTAATCAAGTAGTGCATGCATATAGGGAGGAATGGTCGATTTGGTGCTGACTGGACCATACACAAGGATCTCGGCGGCGTACGGGTGCTTCGCCATGAGAATTGACATGCCCCCACCAGCCACCGCTCCCATCGAATGCGAATGGGATTGCTATGACCCCAAGTACGCTGCCCAAGTCGACGGAGAACCCGTGAGCCACATTATCTGCACTCCACATGACAACTGCGAGGTAGCAGAGCTGACGTACGCGGTGATGTCCAATCCCCGGCAGGCCACTGTGCAGGTCAAGCTGCGGCCCAAAGATGGGGCCAGCCGTGGTGGCATCATCAGTGGTGAAATCACTGCGGTCATCGAGGACTTCAAAGACGGAGACAAAATCGAAGACAAACACAAGAGCGTCCTCTTCAGTCTTCAGGCGTGCAAGGGAAAAGGGTCAGACATTCCCCACTACCAAAGACAACTCATGGTACCTTCTTCCGCTGGCGAGGAATGTGGTTGTAGTGCCATGCGGTAGTGCTCTTGACATTGAGGTGAAGCTCCAGATTGAAACTGACGACAGAAAGCAAGTTCCATTGAATGTTCCTCTCAGCTTCGATAATGGAGTTTGTTCGAGTAAAACTGGCAACGGCAAGGAAGTCGAAGTCCAAGTGGAAGTCACCTGGTACCCGGAGGTAAACTTTATATATATTGAGGAGATTTGCAAGCATGCACTAGCGGCGTTGAGCCGAACATTGAGGACACTTATATTAATTATCACTAATTTTCTTCTTTAAACGAATAATCATCTCATCTCTATTGATTGACAATTAATATACTGCAGATCACACGGCTGGAGGAAACCCGAGAAGAGATTGACCAGCCAGAATTAAAGCTCCCAGCAGAGGTAAACATTATTGAACAGATTGGCCGGCACTAGCTAGTTGGTAGTTGATGGCATTTGCTTGCACCAAACATTCAAGACATCTGTTATGGCTTTGCTTCCTATTAGTTAACTAGATGTGTGCCCGTGCGTTGCAACGGGTGCAACATAAATTGAATGAGATGTTTATTAGCCAAGTCAAAATCAAGAATGTATCAATTTAATTTTTCACATGTATTATACCATGATAATGTCTAGAAACACATTCATTATCGTAGTGAATCTGAAATAAAAGCTAAGCTTGGAGCTTGTTGTTTGAAAGTTACGATAAACATCAGTTGCCTCAAAGGCTAAAAATTTATTGCTAAGCATCGAATTGAATTTATCCATGCTTTGCCTTGCCCAAAACATGTATACTCAGACTTCTCGACGACAACGATGGCAGCGTCGGTATGCTGCCAAAAGATTACAATCCCAAACGTCTAGCCTGGGGCATCAACTACGGGAACATACTGGGTGTCGATCGCAAAGAAGCAGTAGTGGATAAACTGGCATCCGCGAAGCTGGACAAGACCTTCATGTTAAGATTTCTTCTGATCACATAGTCATAGATCTAGTCGGGTACATCTTATAAATTGATAACATGTCCTAGTACATGAATTAGACAGATATTGGAGGGAGGAGTGGTGCTAGGTTACCGACTATCGTAGGCCTTCGATCCAGAGACGTCGGCCATGGTTGGTGTGTTGGTGTCTGCGCGAGGGCAGCGACGGTCGGTGAGCACGGTGACGGTGATGGGCAGTGGCGATCGGCGGTGAAGACCGGTGGCAGCGCAGTGTAGTGGTGGCGGTGCTTCCCGTCACTGGCTGCGCCCCTCAATAGATCGGGTTAGGGTTTATCGGTGGGGAGCTCGGCTTAGGTGAACCTCGTACTCAGAGCCGCCGGCCCCCACCTCTATATATAGCGCAGTGTGACAGGGGCCCTCCAGCCATAGTGGGCTGGGCGCCCCCGATCAGGGCGCAGATCAAAGGCCCAACAGGGCCGTTGGGCCTAGTTTAGGATTAGAGATCAATCTAACAATCCCCCCTTGATCTCCTACCATCTTTCAATTTCATATCATTTACTTTTGTTCATTTCATTACAGATTAGCGCATAGAGCATGTTTCATCATCACGGTCAATTGCCGATAGATTTAACAACTACAACACACCACTCTGTTCTGAAATAGATACTTAACTTTGGGCCTTCTTTTGTCTAGGAATTATAGGCTTTCCCTTAAACTCATGCCGGCTACATGTTCTCTGAACACGTTGGGTGGTAAGCCTTTTGTAAGCGAATCCGCGAGCATCTTTTCGGTACTTATATGCTTAAGACTTATGACATGATCCCAGACTTTATCTTTCACAACATAATACTTTATGTCAATGTGTTTGGCAGCACCACTTAACTTATTGTTGTGAGCATACTGTATTGCCGGATTATTATCGCAGTATAACTTAAGTGGTCTATAGATGTCGTCAACCACCTTCAAACCAGCTATGAACTTCTTTAGCCAGTTCACCTGCCCCGTTGCCTCATAACACGCTACAAACTCGGCATACATTGTGGACGATGTAGTGACGGTTTGCTTTGAGCTTTTCCATGAAATAGCCCCCCTGTGAGAGTGAATATATATCCAGACGTGGATTTTCTGTCATCTCCCGCATAATCAGAATCTGAATATCCCACTATATGGAGTGAATCTGATCTTCTATACGTCATCATGAGGCTTTTCGTTCCTTGCAAATAATGCAAGACTTTCTTTACTAATTTCCAGTGTTCTGTTCTAGGATTGCTCTGGAATCTGTCAAGTAACCCGGTAACAAATGCCAAGTCAGGGCGCGTACATACTTGAGCATATTGCAAGCTTCCGACAGCTGAAGCATATGGAACCGTTTTTATTTGATCGATCTCATACTGATTCCTGGGGCATTGAAAATCCCCATATCTGCCGCCCTTGACTATAGGAGGTGAGGGACTACATTTGTGCATATTGAATTTCTTTAAGATCTTTTCTATATATGCCTTTTGTGACAGTCCTAATACCCCTTTACTTCTATCTCGGTGAATCTCGATCCCTAGAACGAACGAAGTTTCACCAAGATCTTTCATATCAAATTTTGAGGACAAAAACTTCTTTGTCTCCAGTAGTAGACTGACATCACTACTAGCAAGTAAGATATCATCCACATACAGGACAAGGAAGATAAACTTCACATTCTTAATCTTTGCATAGACACAATTGTCCTCTACATTCTCTTTAAACCCAAAATTCCTTATTGTCTGATCAAACTTCAAGTACCACTGTCTTGAAGCTTGTTTTAATCCATAAATGGATTTCTTTAGGCGGCATCCCATTCGTTCTTTTCCTTCTATGATAAAACCTTTCGGTTGTGCCATGTAAACATTTTCCTCCAAGTCCCCGTTGAGAAATGCCGTCTTTACATCCATCTGATGTAATTCTAAATCGTAATGTGCCACTAATGCCATTATGATTATGAAGGAATCCTTACATGAGACTGGAGAAAAGGTCTCATTGTAATCAATCTCTTCTCTTTGCGTAAAGCTTTTTGCCACAAGTCACGCTTTATTAGTTGGGGTTCACGTGTTTTAAATCTTCAGGCTTTTGGAGATGTCACACTCAAGCAATAGTGTTTGGAATATTTAATTCCTTCTAAGTAAATTGTTGCTTGATTTCTTTGTCCTATTGCTTGAATAGGTGCTCTCGGCAGTTTTCTTCTTGCAGTGAGCTGCTCTTTCTCTCTCTGTTCTCTGCTGTTCGTGCGGTGTGCAGCCCCACCGCATCTCTCTTTCTCTGCTGGAATTTCCAGCCCTTGTGCCTGAGAATTTTCGGCCCTGCCGTGCTGTGTCTTTCGCGCCCTGCCCGTTTGAGCTTCGTTTTGCATTCCGGTTCTTCTGTGGTGTCCCGCAGTGTTCTAAGGAAACATCCACCCACTTGTTTGGGTCGTGGACATCGTTTTTGTTGCTCCAAGTGTTTAGCGGTGATTTTGGGACAGTAACCAAATATTTCGAAAAAAATTTGAGTATACCATTCACCCCCCTATGATCGTCGTTTTCGATCCTTCAACTACTGCTACTAATAATGCCTCGTAATAACCATCCATATCTCTTTTGATATCCAAGCAATATTTTAATCAAGTAGTGCATGCATGTAGGGAGGAATGGTCGATTTGGTGCTGATTGGACCATACACAAGGATCTCGGCGGCGTACGGGTGCTTCGCCATCAGAATTGACATGCCCCCACCGGCCACCGCTCCCATTAAATGGGAATGGGATTGCTATGACCCCAAGTACGCTGCCCAAGTCAGACGGAGAACCCGTGAGCCACATTATCTGCACTCCACATGACAACCGCGAGGTAGCAGAGCTGACGTACGCGGTGATGTCCAATGCCCGGCAGGCCACTGTGCAGGTCAAGCTGCGGCCCAAAGATGGGGCCAGCCGTGGTGGCATCATCAGTGGTGAAATCACTGCGGTCGAAGACAAACACAAGAGCGTCCTCTTCAGTCTTCAGGCGTGCAAGGGAAAAGGGTCAGACATTCTCCACTACCAAAGACAACTCATGGTACCTTCTTCCGCTGGCGAGGAATGTGGTTGTAGTGCCATGCGGTAGTGCTCTTGACATTGAGGTGAAGCTCCAGATTGAAACTGACGACAGCAAGCAAGTTCCATTGAATGTTCCTCTCAGCTTCGATAATGGAATTTGTTCGAGTAAAACTGGCAACGGCAAGGAAGTCGAAGTCCAAGTGGAAGTCACCTGGTACCCGGAGGTAAACTTTATATATATTGAGGAGATTTGCAAGCATGCACTAGCGGCGTTGAGCCGAACATTGAGGACACTTATATTAATTATCACTAATTTTCTTCTTTAAACGAATAATCATCTCATCTCTATTGATTGATAATTAATATACTGCAGATCACACGGCTGGAGGAAACCCGAGAAGAGATTGACCAGCCAGAATTAAAGCTCCCAGAAGAGGTAAACATTATTGAACAGATTGGCCGGCACTAGCTAGTTGGTAGTTGATGGCATTTGCTTGCGCCAAACATTCAAGACATCTGTTATGGCTTTGCTTCCTATTAGTTAACTAGATGTGTGCCCGTGCGTTGCAACGGGTGCAACATAAATTGAATGAGATGTTTATTAACCAAGTCAAAATCAAGAATGTATCAATTTAATTTTTCACATGTATTAAACCATGATAATGTCTAGAAACACATTCATTATCGTAATGAATCTGAAATAAAAGCTTGGTTTGGAGTTTGTTGTTTGAAAGTTACGATAAACATCAGTTGCCTCAAAGGCTAAAAATTTATTGCTAGGCATCGAATTGAATTTATCCATGCTCTGCATTGCCCAAAACATGTATACTCGGACTTATAATATCCTAGCCCGCTTGAGGCACGGCAACAATTCATTTTTGTCAACACGCAACGCGAAGGATGACAACGACATTTGGATCACGATCATGATCATTGCGTGGTGATATTCCAATAAATTCCTTTCTCTTCCCATCATTCTCTTTCCGTTTTATTCCATTTTATTTACTTGCCTTTCAGTGTCTCCATGCGGTGATTATTTGCCTGCCGGTGATTATTCCGGAGGCGTGGTTGTGGATAGGGATGCACATAGATGGCATCAGGATTTGATTGTTGTTTTTTTTCCTGTGGTTTGTCCGATTTTCCTTGAAAGGAAAACAATACCGTAGATCTTGGAGCGCTGGGGTGCACGCAATCGGGCACAACAACGTCCTGCCGGTGGACGTTAACATTTCCCTTATAGTTGATTTTTTCCATGGTCTGTGCTTTCTGGATTTGCCAAAAAGATAAGAATACCGCGACTGCATATTGGAGCGGGGTGCACGTGCATGCATCCATGCATGGAAAGACCTGAAGGAACCTGTGAGGGAGGAGTGCGGGATAGAGCCGGGCAGAGCAACCATGCAGGGGTTGGGGGAATTTCCTTTTCTGCGTCAGGTAGTCATGGATCGCAAAGAGATTTTTTTAATGCTGGATAGTCATGAATCGCATGAGTGTTTTGGTCCTGCTGGGTAGATGTTGACAATCCGTATGTTTTAGTTGTAGAGATTTTGAAAAATATTCTCCAACTGCAGGACGAAATGATGTTTGGGAAGATGGTTGAAGTAATCCACACCATCGGAGATGAAGCGTGATTCACTAAATTCATAATGCATCTACGTAGCATTCTAGCTGAACACTCAGACCCTGAGGTTATCTTTGAACTCCACCCAATGCTCGCGAAGCAGCATGCTGAACAACCGAAGAGGTCGCTCCACGTCAAGCTGCATGTGGTGGAGGGCGTGGAAGCGTTGTCGACAACCCTACTCATGAGGGATGACGACTTGTAAGTCCATGGCTTCATGAACCAGCAAGGAGGAGTCTGCTGTTATGAGCTTCTCGACGACAACGATGGCAGCGTCGGTATGCTCCCAAAAGATTACAATCCCAAACGCCTAGCCTGGGGCATCAACTACAGGAACATACTGGGTGTCGATCGCAAAGAAGCAGTAGTGGATAAACTGGCATCCGCGAAGCTGGACATGACCTTCATGGTTAACGCCGTGCGAGTGCTGTCGAGGTGGAGCCACTCAGATCAACATCAACAGGAGCAGGTTCCTCTGCCTGGTAGCAATACCAATATGAGCGCCAGGGTGGCACTTGCGGGCCTCATCTTCATGATATGCGAGTCCGCTAGGATGAATTCTGTGCGCGACTCCTTTGCAGATGGGTGGAGCAGCAGCAAGGGATTCACCAAGGAACTGATGGATGAATACGTGTGCAAATATGGGGAAATGTCACGCAGGCTGCGGGCGTGGAAGAGGAGAAACTACGCCGAGCCACACTGCATTTCGGAGCTGCAAGCCACGTACCTCGTGCTCAACACCTGGTTACCTGGCCGAGCCCGGGTGGAGCTGTTGGCCTTGTCCATGCGTGGCGACCTTCTGGTGGAAGGCATCAAAATCGTTGTCTTCGATGGCAAACGAGGCCAGATTATCTACAGGGAGGAGGAGCAAGGAAAAGAAGAGGAGAACCGGTATAGGAGTACATAAATCATGTCCAATGCC
Organism: Miscanthus floridulus; assembly: GCF_019320115.1. NCBI lineage: Eukaryota > Viridiplantae > Streptophyta > Magnoliopsida > Poales > Poaceae > Miscanthus > Miscanthus floridulus. The sequence goes on along the minus strand of NC_089589.1, from coordinate 25,331,525 downwards.
GTGTGTGTGTGAATCTTTTTCGCATCCAATCTACTGTTATATTAATCAATGACTGCATGCATGTAGGGAATGTACGATTTGGTTCTGACTGGGCATCTTGGCGGAGTACGGGTGTTTCGCCATCAAAATCGACATCCCAAGGACAACATCTACTCGCAGCGGCAGCGACGAGCATCCTGCCGGGCCACTGTGCAGGTCAGGCTACGACTCAAAGGTGGGAACATCCCCAGTTGCGTCAGCAGTGGTAAAATCACCGCCCTCATCGATGGCTTCGACGTCCCGAGCGTCCTCCTCAACTGTTACTCAGAGGCATCGGGTTGTCTGTGTTTGTTGACTACTTCAACTGCTGGAGACTCATGGTTGCTTCTTCAGCTGGCGAGGAACGCGTGCTTCACATAGATGTGAACCTGCAGATCAAAACTGACGACGGCATGGGAATTGAACTAAAAGCTCTTCTCAGCTTCGACAACAATGGAATCCGTTCGAGTAAAACTGACGACGGCAATGAAGTCCAAGTGGAGGTCACCTGGTACCCAGAGCAAATAACCAGTGAAGAGGCTGATTTTATTAGTGGTCCATGGGACTGGGACTGGCTGCCGGAGCAAATAACCAGTAAAGAGGCTGATGAGATTAGTACTCTGACAGAACAAAGTGGTCCATCGGAGGTGACTACATAATTGCTTGCGCCAACCATTGAAGACACATTTCATTGCATATATACATATATCTCTTTCCTTCTTGTTTTAACTAAATTAACTCCGGTACTACATATATGCTGGTCACAACGGTGTCTGAGGAATATCAAACTGAAGTAGTCTACACCATTGGAGATGAATTGTCGTTCCTTCCATTCATCATGGATCTACGTCGCATCGCCGCCAACCACCGAGACCAATGCCAGGATATCTTGGATCGTCACTCTAATTCAAATCTCCGATCCACCCGAGAACACCCATTGCTCCCCAAGCAGCGTGCTGGACAACCGGCGAGGTGGCTTCACGTCACGATGCAAGCTGTGGAGGGCAATGAAACGTCGTCGACAACACTAGCCATGCGGGATGACAACTTGTACGTTCATGGCTTCATGAACCAGCGAGGAGTTTGGTACGGGCTTGTGGGCGACCCTATTGGAACAAGCGCGTGCATGCTCCCACCAGAATACAATCCAGAACCTCTACACTGGGGCGGCATTAGGTACAGTAGGTTACTGAGAGCCAGAGCGTATTCTGAAGCCGTGGCGAAACTGGCAGCCACGGATCTGGGCCGAGGCTTCGCGATGCACGCCGTGCGCAGGCTCTCAAGATTCATCCAGCCAGATGACGTGGAGGTGGATGGTCTGATGAACACCAGGCTGGCACTGGCGGGCCTCATGTTCATGGTCTGCGAGTCTGCAAGGACGAATCCTGTCCTCGAGTCCTTTGCAGGTGGCTGGAGTACTGGCACGGGATTCACCAAAAAATTGATCACTGATTACGTGTGGAAATATGCGGAGATGTCAAGGAGTCAGCGAGAGTGGAAGCGAAGAAACTATACGGAACCAATCCCCTATTCGGAGCTGCGTGCCATTCACCTCAGCTCGTGCTCAACAGACCCAGCATCAGGCCGGCTCGTGGCGTCGACGTGTAGTAGGGGGGGCGTTGTCGTCGATTCAGGGTGCGGGTGCGGCCGTGCCCTGGCCCCTGGGTGTCGCTACGGCAAATCATCAGGTTATTTGTTTCCCTTTTCTTCTCACAAAAAGTGTCCACATAAGGGCCCCTGCATGTTTGCCAGTATCATCAGTTATCCTATTCATGTTTTTCCTTCTTTTACTCATCATATATAAATAAACCAGCCATGTTCTCCAGATGTGATGCGTCTGATCATTTAAGCTAGTGTTTGGTTTGATCCTGTACAACCTGACGGTAGGTATATATCAAGAAACAATATTGCCAGTGTAAACTCTACTATTTGGTTCAGCATGTAATAACTTGGTTTGGTTGCCCTTGTCTTGTGACAAATCATGTCGTGGATTGGTCTATCATTGTGATACGTAGCTCTCGCGTGTCTTGGACGGCCTGATCAAAACACTAGTCGCGCGCTGTCCTAGATAAGCAAGGGCCCTGCATGTTTACCAGATCGTATCAGTTACGCTTTTTTTTTTTCCTTTTTTTTTTTTTTCCTTTTCTTCTTCTGCTTAGGGCGTCCTCGGCGGGCTTGAGGAAATCGCTAGCGACGTGGGCTTCAAGAACAATAGAAAAAAGGACATCAGAGCGTAGGGCCGAGAGGGCTGTGAGAGAGATTTTTTTTTGAAAACCGTGCGAGACTAGCTAGTTGTTTCTCGCTAGCGCTGTGCTCTGAACCTCCTGCAAGGCCAATAAGATTTCGTCTCTGGTGGCGATTTGATCCCCGTTGGGGACGCAGATAGGAATGCAAACGGGGCAGGCCCAGCCGTGCGAACCCGCTGGGCTACCCTATACTTGGCCATTGGGCCGGCTCGGCTCGGCACGGCCCAGGCACGGAGGATGTCGGGCCGGCACGCGGCACGCCGTGCCTCCCGTGCCGTGCCGCTGCGGGCCTCGTGCCTTGCCATCAGCCCAAGCACGGGCCTGTGGGCCTAAATCCGTGCCGTGCCGGCCTGCTAGGCGCGGCCAAATCACCAGGCCGGGCCAGCCCGAGGCCCGTAGGGTTCAAAACACATCAAAAAATTCATCTCAACAAGAAGTATTCAAAATTAAAGTATTTTTTTTCCAGAAGAGCTTCAAACCAAAACCAAAACCATACATACAGAGAACAAGAGGAAATTAAAAGGATAATTGAGCTATGTGCAATGCTGCCTCATTAAAAACCTTTCTGGGTAAAACTCACCCTTGTGAGAAACCCCAGAAAGGGAAAAAAGTGCAGCACAACTCTTATAAGTCTTAAACATGTTCAAAGGTTTACATGATACATCACAGATACAGATCATAATCAAGTCTCAGGCTCTCAGCTCACCTCTCAAGTCTCACACTCTCACTGTCTCAATCTCAACTCTCGACTCAAGAACCACCAGATGCAGAAGCCACAGATGCAGATGTGCTAGCAGAAGGAGCCCCAGAAGTAGATGCATCTTCATCAAGATAGAGATGCTCGAAGGAGTCTACCAGTTCTTGGTTGTCAACATCATGCTGCAGTCTTCTTTCACCCAGCTCCCAATCTTTTATGCAAGCAAGCATCTCCACATGTTCAGGCAATAGTCGATGGCGCCGCTCCTCAAGTATTCTTCCTGTCAAGCTGAAACAAGATTCTGAAGACACTATTGAAACAGGAACTGACATAATGTCTCTAGCCATGATAGAAAGCACTGGATATGTTAGCTTATGGTCACGCCATCAGAGAAGTAGATCAAAGTCATCATCATATGCAGTGACATTGTCACTGTCCAGATAAGCAGATAGCTCACAAGCAGTAGCAGCAGTAGATAAAGAAGGACTGGGAGCAGAGGCAGGGGAAGGTCCAACAACACCAGATGCTCTAGGGCCTCCAAAAATTCTTCCCCATGCCTGCTTGCTCTTACCTGTGATGCTTGCAGGATGTGCAGCCCTCCTTTGAGACCTAGCTGCACCAAACTTTTCTTCATACTTGTTAAACAACTTGAAAATTTCAGTTTTCACAATACCATAATAAGAACTGTAGTCAAAACCAGTTTTTTGTTGCATTATGATAAGAACATTAAATAAACCTCTCATTTTACCTCTAGGATCAAGAATGAATGCAAATGAATACAACAGAGGTATGTCCTTCCAGTATTTTAGGTATTTAAGCTTCATAGGATAGACAATAGAAAACAGATTCTGATCCTTTGAACTTTCATGCAAATGAGTTGTAATATATAGCAGGTGGTGTAGAATAAGTGGACTAGTTTGATAGTAAACACCAGAAAGAGTGATTGTGGAGTCATAAAAAACTTTTAGGAATTCAAGTATTTTATCAGCAATATACCAGTGACTTGCAGTTAACAACGTTGAGCCATAGTTGGAATTAATGAACACAGAAAAAACATCCTTATATGGAAGCAGGTATTTAAGCATAAGATATGTAGCATTCCATCTAACATCCATATCCAAACCAAACTTTTTAGGTCTAACACCCTTAGCAATGCAAAAGTTCTTGAACAAAGCAATCCTTTGATTAGATGAATTGAAAAAGTTAATAGCAGTTCTGAAATACTCAGTGTAAGGTTTGAACCTTTTTAAGCCAGATTTTACTATCAGATTAATAATATGGCAAGCACAACGTTGATGCACAAGATGATACTTAACCTTATTAGGATCTGAAGGTGTAGGTGCAGGTTCAGAACCCAGATAACCAGCAAACATAGGTGTCAATATTTCCATAGCCTTAGCATTGGAAGAAGCATTGTCAAGAGTAACAGAGAACACCTTGTCAAGCAAACCAAATTCTTCAATCACACAAGCAACTTTTTCTGCAATATTCTCACCAGTATGTTTTACCTCAATCAAGCGGAGACCAATTACCTTTTTCTGCAACTCCCAGTCAGCAGTCACATAATGAGCAACAACACTAATATAGTCTTCCTTTGCATTACCAGACCAAATGTCTGATGTCAGACCAACGGAAGAAGCACCAGACAACACACAGTTCTTAATTATATTACGTCGTTCATTAAAAAGTTTGCCAAGATCTCTAGTGGTGGTCTGTCTAGAGACCTTAACAAACCTAGGATTATGAGCTCTAACAATGTATTCTTCCCAAGCATCAGTCTCACCAATTCCTAAAGGCAGATCAAGCTTGGCAATCAAACGACATAATTTAGATCTAGCAACTTCAGGTTTATAATCCTAGTTATAAACAGAACCATCGGGATTGTATGAAAGCCTAGATTGAACCCTAGCACGTTGATCAGTTTTAATCCTACATGATTTTTGGTGCCTTTTTAAGTGACCAGTGCCAGCAGCAGATCTAGCAGACAAGGTAGATTTGCACATCTTACAAACAACCTTGGTGCAAATTCTAGAACCATTAATAACCTCATAGATATCCTCAAAATCAGCCCACACAGGCGATTTGCGCTTACTAGTGTTACCTGTACCAGCAACTGAAGGAGCAGAGCCATTGGAGTTCGCAGTCGCCGTCGCCCCTTCGCCACCGTCCGCGTCCACATCGATAGGAGCAGCAGAGCCGTCACCAAGATCGATACTGAACAACGCAGCAGCGTCGGCTCGAGTGTCGTCGTCATTCTCGCCCTCTGGGGCCAGGCCAACCGACAGGAGGCCATCCTCATCGGCCATGGCTGCCTCTCCAGCCCCGTTCCTCGACGGTGCGGGTGGCCGCCTTGCTCGCTCTAAGCCGCAGCTAGAAGACGATGCATCGGCTACCGACCTGCGAAACAATGGAAGAAGAAGAAATCAGAAGCATACATTGAAAGAAAAAGAAGAAATTAGAACATGGTTAGGGGTTAGGGTTAGGGTTTCACCTGCGCAGCCGGAGCCCGGTGCCGGAGAAGACGACGAGCACCCAGAGTCTAGAGAAGACGACACTCAGTCAGCAACGATGGCGGACGGCGGAGGAGGGACAAACAGAGACAACCAACTCACATAATCAACGAGATCTAGAGGGGAGATAGGGAGAGGGAGAAGGGAGAGGTAGGGACGGAGGGGAGGACGCCAGCGGGAGGCGGATCGTGGTCACCGGAGTCGGCGTCGGAGACGGCGAGGCGTCACTGGCCACTGCGTTTGAGAGCGGCGCGGCGGCTGGTGGTGGTGGGATGCGAATGGGCAAATGGGGAATTGGGGATTAGGGTTAGGTTACGAGCGGGAGTGCGGGACTGAGGGGAGGCCGGGAGGGGGGCGCCGCATCGGCCACCTTTTATAGGTGGGGTCTGGGGTGGCGGCGTGGGCGGAGCCGTTGGCGAGCTGGGGCCTCCTCCAAAACCCTGTGCCGGGCCGTGCCAGCCCGCGGGCTCAACTGCCGGCCCAGGCATGGCCTGGCGCTGCGTGCCGGGTCAGCCTGAGCCCAGTGGCCTGCGGGCCGGGCCGTGCTCGTGTCGGGCCAAAAGGCCGGGCTTCGGGCCGGGCTGCATGGCCAGGTATAGGCTACCCGCACCGCGACACCACGTGTCGTAGACCCACACCGCAAGCCAAGCCGAAGCCCGAAGATGGAGAATTTAAAGGAGGCCAATTGGAAGGAGAAGCGGAAGGAGAAGCGATGGCTGTTGCATGCGGGCAGCAGTGGTGAACGGACAGCTCGCATGCTCCTGAACCGACGGGTATCTCCGTGTGGGATGTAATGATGGATGGAAGTTTCTGTATTAAATTGAGAATGGGATCGAAAGGCCAGCTAAATCGACGGGACAATAATAATTTTTATGCCTGTTCCGTTGCTGCGTAGGGAGGAACGGCGGCTCAAAAGAACTGCTCGGTTGCTGCGTAATGAGGAACTGTGGGTCCAAGGAAGTGGATGACGTGGCTTAAAGAGATGCTAGAGAAATAAGCTAGTGGGGTTTCGCTTTATAAGAGTATAGGATATGAGAACCATCGCTAATTCCTGCGGCAACGCACGGGGAATTCTTCTAGTTATCAAAATTGTACAAACACTGTGAGACATGTAAGCTTGCCGAGGATCATTTGTACTTAAAAGCCCGTGCGTTGCAGGTGCATATTGTTTGACACTATGATGTAAGCATCTTTCAAGTTCTTGATATATGATCAGTCCAATGAAAAGCTCAACGATCAGTGATAGGCTTAGCTCTTTTAATGCTGATGCCTTTTCACTGATTATTCCTACTAACTGAATGTGTGTGTGACCTTCTAATTGAATGTATAAGTATGCCTCATCGTTCCGTAATCACAGCTTCATATATGTAGGATACCTCTGTTTTAAGTTTCTTTTGTTAGAGTGCTGCATGGCTGTGCACAATCTTATTTAGGCCATGGAAGACTCAAAAATTGAGTTACCACATTTTTGTTCAGTGCATTCACCAGCTAGACGAGAACCACTGCTCTGGTCATATGCTGGGACCTGTGGCCGGGCGTTGAATACTTGAATCAGCTAATCCCTCCCCGTTGTTTAGTTCAAGTGATTTTCTCCATTTCCAGTAAACTGCACTTTTCTCATTCCTGTTTACGAACAGTTTAGACAGCTCTGCAAATTAACCTTCCCAAACAACTCTAATATTATGGCGATTAAACTAAATTTGTTAGTTTACAACTTTACATGGATGTTATATTCTCTAATAATCTTTTGCAAATTTGTTTCAACTAATATTAAATAATTGCATCTTCTGGTTGAAGTAAAGCCACCAGCATATTGTTTTTTTCCTTTTGTTTCCCATTAAGTTGTCCATCTTTAGTATGTTCCGACCGATGCCATTTGAATATTTTCCCACCTGTACTATGTTCTCTCAGGAAAATCTGAATACAGGACAGAACAACGAAAACGGGACCAGCGTATTCTGTTTTCTCAATATAGGACAGAACCAGGCACAGCTTAAGCAAAAGGGGACCCAAAAGAGTGGAAGCATTCTTCTGACCATTTCAATGTAAACAGGACTGAAAACGGTTGAGGCATTCTCCTGACTGTTTAGCTACTCGTACCCGTATTTTATATGGGAATTCCGGCCAGCATTCCCTTTCATTTTTAAGGAATCGGGAGGGGCAAGAAGCCCCTACTGTGATAAATAAAAAAAAACTCAAACAGAAAAGTACGGTAGAGTACATGAGTAGAGCAGAGCAGAGGGGGAGCTCCGGAGACAAACAAAGGGGAATAAACTGCTTTTTAGCCCCTGGGTGGGCTCCCAGCAACGGCATCGCCCCAAACATCCTCTCAGTGGGAAGGCAGCCTAGATCTGCTTGTGGCGATCTCCCAGCGGCTCGGTGCCCCCGCCCACCCCCCACAAACTTCCGGCGATGCATGCAGTGCTGGCGGAAGGCGACCCAGATCTTCCCACTAGGGACCCAAGAGGACTCCTGGTGGCGTGACCCCCTTCTTCCGTAACCTCGATGGCATAGAGCCCGAAAGATGACTATGGAGGAGGACAAGTACCATGAAGATGAGAACAGCAGACGCGTGGGCGAGGACGCCTACGGTGGCGCTGGCACAGATGGGAGTTTTATTTATTTTGTATTCATTATTCACCGCTGGTTTGGAAACCGACGATGATTATCTCGATTTTTACTGCCTAGTTTCACCGCTGCTTAGAAAAACCAATGGTGAAAGTGGGTTTAGGCCCAGCGGTGATGAGATATATAGAGTAGTGATGGATGGTTAAAGGCAGTCCCAATCCATAGTTTCTATCAGTAGTTTCTAAGCAAGAAACAACACATGTAGAAACTACGTCTCAATTCCATTGTTTCTTCACATGGACCCCAATTAAATTTCAACCAAAGATTTTCTTCCACCTTCGCACCTCTAGTTTCATCCCCTTCTCTCTACTACTAGTGTCATCTCCCTGCCGCGAGCCAGCAATACAGGCTCTAGGCGAGCTGCAAGTTATCATTAATGTCTCGCTGTCACATGTACAGAAATATAGATATTTTTACGGTTACAAGTCACTCTATTTTTGTAACATTTCTTAAAAACGCGAGCATGTCTTTATGAGGATTCAAACAACTGCTCCTTGTTCTGTATTAACATGTACAAATATTTTATTAAATATTTAGGTCACTAAATGATCTCAAATGAAAAAAATGTCAACTATAAAGTTTTAGATCTCATCAAACATTACAAGCTTGCTACAGAGCATGTCTCCATTCGAGGTCATTTGAAAAGAATCGAAAACATAAATTTCATATAAAGGAACTTAAAACGCATGTCTAGGCCCCCAAAATGATCTTACATAAAAAAGTAACCAACTACAAGGTTTTAGATCTTGTCTAGCTCTAAAATTGTGAAATAAAGTTTATCTTCATCTAACTTTATTTGAAATAATTTATTTGTAGGGCACTCATTATTCAAGAGGCGACGCATGATACCAATTGTCTTTGGATCTGGCATTTTTTCTTCATATTGTCCTTCATGGGGTCTCCCACAAAGAGTCCCCTCCCCGCCCACCTACCTCGTCTCCGTCGGCTCTCTCCGCAGCCAGATCCTCCTCCACCCCCACACTCAAGCCAACCCAACTTCACCAGAGAATCACCAAAACACCCTTGTCCCTTGCCCTGCCCAATCACATTCCTCCACTCCCCAACCGGTAGCATCACTGGCGCCTCGCTTTATCGTCCATGCGCCCACCACCATGGCAGGTCCGGCCTTCCTCCCCAAAATTTCCATCTAAGGCCACCAGAGTTGAAGAAGAAGTAAGGGAGAGACCACCCAAACCCTAACCAAACCAATCACAACGGCAAAAGCTTCAATTGGGGGTGCTCATTCCATGCCTTAAAAATGGAGTGTTGGATTCCTAATAAACAACCATGAGTCATTTACCATTTCTCTTGTCTTTACTACCTAGAAATTGATTTCTAACGACAGTCCATGTTATCAAGTGGCCCTAGAAATGCCTGCGTTCTCAGAGATGGTCCGTTACCTAAGCAATTAGAATTACAACCATGGAAAAAAAGAGATGTCTCTAAAAATTCTTTATGTAGTAGTGTTCATGGATGTATAAGCTTGTGGTGGCTTTCATTTCACAATTTAGTATTGCATGTATGTCTTTTGGTTTTAGGTATGCTGTGGTCTTACACTACCGGAGAAATGGCCTTTAGTCCCGGTTTCCAACCCTTTTTAGTCCTGGTTTTTGGAACCGAGACTATGCAATCGGGAATAAAGGTCTCTATTTTTTAGTAAAAGAAAAGTGGGGGGGTGTAGAGATTTGAACTCAAGACCTTCCACCTCGGCTCTTGCGCGCGTTGCCATCTCAACTCCACCACACATTTGACATAGACAAGATATGCTTTCCTTTTCAAATTCACTCTCGAGGCACCTTTAGTCTCAGTTTGAGACACAACCTTTAGTCCGGGTTTGTGTTTTAAACCGGGACTAAAGCCCTCCCGCACTGACATGCCTTGGTGACCGTTATAACCGAGACTAAAGGTCCTAGCCTATCCAGGTTGCAATTTTAAACTGGGACTAAATACCTTTTGGCCATCGACGAAAGGTCGTTTATGTAGTGTTAATCGCATTTACAGTTTATTATGGTATCTTTCATGGGATCAGAATACTTTTATGTTGGTTTCAAGTGCTTGCAAGTTGCAAATAACATACACGAGCTCATTATCTCCAACGGAGGATTTTGTAATTAGGTTGGTGCAATCAACCACAGCGATCATCCAAGGCCAGCAGGGGTTTGGTACTAGTATAGTAGTTCATAAGTTCCTCTCTTTCCTTGGAGATGGTCCCAAGAAAACTTCACAAAACTAAGAGTAACAATCCAAAAATTTGTGTGCTGTCATGTCCTTGTGACCATGTGAAAATCATCGGTACATGGAACTGCTATTCATACCATATACTGACAATTGGGGCTTCCAGTTGTCTGGATCTACACCACTACCGGACTCACTGGCTTTGCCGCCCAATTTGCACATGGCAAAGGCTTTGCCGAGTGCTGCACTCGGCAAACAATACTCGGCAAAAAATGCGTTGGCAAAGGCGTCTTTGCCGAGTGTCTTTTGTCGGGCACTCGGCAAAGCCTTTGCCGAGTGCCCGACACTCGGCAAAGTTGGAACCGAAAAAAATCCGAAAAAAATGGGAATTTTTACCGAAAAAATGGAATTTTTTTTTAATTGATGGAGGCCCCCACCGGTCAGCGCATAAATTTCACGGCTACGCGGCAGACGGGATTCGAACCCAAGACCTCCCGCTGCGCACAAACCTCCTCTACCACTACACCACACTATCACTTGTGTCTGGATTCCGTTTTAGTTCCCAATATATTATACTAAAACGAGTGTAAATTGCTTGTTTGAGGCCCTAAACGAATTCAAATAAAAAAGTTGTAAACTACAAAGTTTCATACTTTTCGAGATCTACACTTTTAGTTTAGGAAGTTTTTCCATCCGAGGTCGTTTACAAAATTTGAATTTTAAAATTTGGAAATTCAAACGCAGTTTTGCATGACAAGATGTTTTCAAATCAAACAGTTGCCAACTACAATGTTTCATAACTTTTCGAGATCTACAGAGTTTATTTTGGTTGTTTTTCCATCCGAGGTCGTTTGAAAAGTTCGAATTTTAAAATTTTGAAATTCAAACACAGTTTTGCATGACAAGATGATTTCAAATCAAAAAGTTGCCAATTACAAAGTTTCATAACTTTTTGAGATCTACAAAGTTTATTTTGATTGTTTGATCATCTGTTCATCCGACATGGTCGTTCTAACATTGTTCACAAATCTTATATATCTCTCTTGTAGTTTCATAAACTACAAGAGAGATATGTTAGATTTGTGAACAAATTTATTTTCACTTTGTCATATAAAGAAAAGACCAAAACAAACATTGTACATCTTGATGAGTTATACAACTTTGTAGTTGAAAACTTTTTCATTTGAATTAATTTACTGCTTTAAAATGTGCTTTGAAATTTTCTTTGCCGAGTGTCAACAAAAAAACACTCGGCAAAGAAGCTCTTTGCCGAGTGTTAAAAAAAACACTCGGCAAATAAGCTTTTTTGTCGAGTGTAAATTGCTTGTTTGAGGCCCTAAACGAATTCAAATAAAAAAGTTGTAAACTACAAAGTTTCATAACTTTTTGAGATCTACACTTTTAGTTTAGGAAGTTTTTCCATCCGAGGTCGTTTACAAAATTTGAATTTTAAAATTTGGAAATTCAAACGCAGTTTTGCATGACAAGATGTTTTCAAATAAAAAAGTTGCCAACTACAATGTTTCATAACTTTTTGAGATCTACAAAGTTTATTTTGGTTGTTTGGTCATCTGTTCATCCAGCATGGTCGTTCTAACATTGTTCACAAATCTTATATATCTCTCTTGTAGTTTCATAAACTACAAGAGAGATATGTTAGATTTGTGAACAAATTTACTTTCACTTTGTCATATGAAGAAAAGACCAAAACAAACATTGTACATCTTGATGAGTTGTACAACTTTGTAGTTGAAAACTTTTTCATTTGAATTAATTTACTGCTTCAAAATATGCTTTGAAATTTTCTTTGCCGAGTGTTAAAAAAACACTCGACAAAGAGCTTCTTTGCCGAGTGTAAAAAAAAAACACTCGGCAAAGGCGTCTTTACCGAGTGCTAAAAAACAACACTCGGCAAACCACTTGGCACTCAGCAAAGAGCCGGTCTCCCGTAGTGCAAAGCTCCACCTTCTAGCTAGCAGTTGCAGTCTTAGGTGCAGTTGTTTATTTGATTGGAAAATTACAAGGTTTTTAATAAGCTAATTTTCGAAAAAAAGGATTTTAATAAGATGTGTGAGCAGTATCTGTTTTTGTTTGCAGTGAACAAGTATGGTGCAGAGCACAGAACACAGAGCAGATTGGCTAGGTGTTCGATAAGTTTTTCAGCACATTACTAGTTTAACTGGTGTGTAACTGTAAACTAGGGGATGGTGATATTTACGTGACAGCAGCTACCAGCAGCCTGTGGCCAAAACTTAGCAGGTACACTGTAGCGATACTGTAGCACACGGGAGCCGGAGCTGGAGAAGCTTGATTTTTTTTTTTTTTTTTTTTTTTTTTTTTTTTTTTTGCTCCGGATGCTGCGGTGGTGTCATATGTTTTAAACAAAAAATAGCTGGTATTCAAGGCTGAATCTTTGTGATTTCTCGTATATGCAATGTGAATTTCAGGAAACTAGTTACTGTCATTTAATTTACTACTGAATTACTGCATAAACAGCTGAGGAGAGGGAAGGGAGATACACTGTCTTGAAGGCCCCTGATCCCACAACGTCGTCCACCTCTTCGGGCGGTTCCGCCTGCTCGCCGCTGGACAAATCCGGATCCGGAGCCATCGCGCCGGCTCGCTCCTCCGCCCGCGAGATCAGGAGTTCAGCCGGCGATGGATCGATGAGCCCTAACTGATTAAGCAGGGCAAGCGACGGTGTCAGGTATATGTCTATGGATGGACTGCCAAGTGGGGCCAGATTGTCAGCCACTCGAGGTCGGCTTCCAGAACCGGCACAAGTGTTGCAGTTGTATTTGGGCCACGTACAAGCAAGCAAGAGATCATCAAGTGCCTGTGTGCGTACTTATAGTCTGTATAGTGTTTTGGTCAAGAGGAGAGGATCATCAGATATTGTATGAACTATTCATCTTCTTCTTCAAGTGAATATTCCTCTGTTCTGAACAGCTGCTTCTTCTTCCAATCCCCAATTCTTGCTCCTGATCCCTTCTTTTCTTCGATCGCCGCTACCCTCCTGTTGCTAACAGACGGCGTGCGAGCGCGACGAGTCTAAACTCTGAACTACTCTTGTGAACTCGAAACACCTGTTCCAAGCGCCGCGGGTGTTTAGGAGCGGGATCACGTGAGGCTGCAGGTGGACCCGGCGACCTGGTGGGAATTGATCATGGACGTGATAGGCACACTGGTAGAGAACCGAGCTTTACTCCCGGTGGGGAACCCCCTCTAGTCCCGGTTCCCCACCCGGGAGCAAGCATCCGGGACTAAAGGGGGTCCTTTAGTCCCGGGTCAGGAACCGGGACTAAAGGAGGACCTTTAGTCCCGGTGGGTAACACCAACCGGGACTAAAGGTGCCTCCTGACATGCCACGATGGCCGGCACCTTTAGTCCCGGTTGGTAATACGAACCGGGACTAAAGGTTTTTTCTTTTTTCTTTTCTTTTTATTTTTTTGTTTTCTTTTCAAAATAGGTTTTCGAAGTCGTATTGTACGCTGCTAATTATACATTTATACGCGCATATAGTATGTTTCGGTTCAAGCACAATGAACATATTAAATCACACAATTCAAGCATAGAAATATATATATATATATATATATATATATATATATATATATATATATATATATATATATATATATATATATATATATATATATATATGCATGCATGCATCATATATATATTTACATGCATGCATGCATATGTGTATTTTACATTATATTATTTCATGTGCATATATTACAAAAGATTGCATTATAGTTGTTGTGACATAACAAGTTTCCTCTCATCCTCTAGCTTGGCTTCAATGGCAGTGTTGGGTCGAAGTAGAACTCGCCCTTGGAATCGATGACCTGCTCATTAAAAAATCCGGCTATAGACTCTTGAATTGCTTTGATTTGGTCTTGCCGTATGACCTTTTCCTCCAACCATCGAGTCTACAGGTTTGAATTAAAGGAAAATAAATTAATATATGTACATATATATATATATATAAAGACATAGTAACACAATCAATAATAATAATTAAATGAATATATAGTGTATTTTTAACGTATTTTGAGTCTCTCTGTAGGAGTTCTTTGGGAGAGCACCTTGATAAACTTGCAAACATAGTAACCACAGTAGTTGTTCCCCTGTTCCTGCCTTAGACACCACTTTACGAGAAAAAGATTTGTCATCCAATCTGGTGATCCGGTGACAGCTATATGTTTAATTAATAAAGATGATGCGATTCAGGGGACTTACTTTCAAAGGGATTACATTCAGTGGCGCTTTGCATTTTTCCATGTGTTGCTTCTCAATAAAGGTTTTCCAAACACTGCCCAATAAAAAATTTGCCACGTCATCAGATATAGTTAATCATCATGTTTGTGTGTATATATTGTTGCTAGAGATCCCGAAATTACCTCTGGATAATATCTATCATATCTTGATAGTCTAGTTGTGGTTTTCTCATCGAGTCATAGATTATCAAGTGACTTTTCACCAGATCGATGTCCATCAATATCCAGTGATTGCTGCATGTGTTTATAGGATATAACGCATAACACTCATTAATTAACTAGAATCAACATATGAGCCATTAAGGCTATGATCGACATGATTAACACTCACTTGAAGTTATAGGGAAAGAGTATATCCTTCTTGTGGCGTTGGTTCACTAAGAAGTTCATGATGTTACTCTCTGACTTAGACTTCCAATTAGTCTTTGGAGTAATTGGGTCTTTGAATACTATATGGGGATCAACAAAACCAATTTCATTGCAGCCTTCCTTTCTGAGCTCTGTCATTGTAAATCTGCATATATATAGTACTTGTTAGGATAATTTATATGCATATACACACATATGATGAGTTTAATAATAGATCGAAAGAATTATTACTTACAGGCAATAGCAGCTAATGATAACTTTATCCAGAGAGGTCAGGTGGCATAGTTGATGAAATTCTGCAAAGTCAACATACATAACATCATCGCCATGGAACCAATGTTCGTCTCTAATTCTGACACCAACGCAGAAGTCTCCACTGGTAGACGCCTGCATGTACCACTTGTTTAGCAGGTACATTTGCGTCCCCAGATCAGATAAGGCTTGAGGGTTGTATAGACTCTGGCCTAGTACAAATTTTTTCTTCCAAATATCAACCTCCGCCGCACTCTCAATGTTTCCATCACCAAACATCTGGTAAAGGCCGAGACCAGTCTCATCAAGAAATTCACCAAGGTGATCCAAATCGACATCCGGAGGTATGTTTGCCTGATGCATTAATCCTAAATTCGAACCATATTCATTACCAACAACTAGCGGGGGGATTGATTGGTGCGCTTGTTGTCCGAGTTGGGCAACTCCTTTCCCTGCCCGCTTCTTTTTCTGTGCCGCCTCAATTGACTTGGTGAGAGTGCGGTCATAGTCTGATAACGTTGATTTGGACGGCTTACGAGATTCCCGCTGTTGTTGCTGGTAAGAAGTCACCTTTTTTCTTAGAATATCTGGAGCTACGAAGAAGTAGGGTTTCTCCGGGTTTCTCCTTGCTTCTTGATTCATTTTAAGGTTGTCATAGAATCTAGACATGTCTTTTTTATATGCATCAGTTCCTTCTTCCTTCTCTTCAGATATTATTTTGGGAATAGCCCTTGGTTTCACGGTGGCTTTCTTTGCAGGCGGGGACTGGTTCTTCGTTTGAGGGGCTGGCCTCTTGCTAGGCTTCTTGGTAGGCGGGGGCGGGGGAGGCGTTGGAGACCTCCTTGGAGGTGTTGGCAGCGGCGTTGGAGACCTCCTTGGAGGTGGCGGCTGCGGCGTTGGAGACCTCCTTGGAGATGGTGTGGATGCAGCCTCGTCTTCCAACACAATGTCATCGTACAGAGCACTATGATGATCTGGCGATTGAACAATTGGATTTAGGTTGGGGGAGGATCTGCTACAAAAAAA
Source organism: Miscanthus floridulus (assembly GCF_019320115.1). NCBI lineage: Eukaryota > Viridiplantae > Streptophyta > Magnoliopsida > Poales > Poaceae > Miscanthus > Miscanthus floridulus. The sequence goes on along the minus strand of NC_089589.1, from coordinate 25,315,318 downwards.
GGAATGACATATTATTATGAGCAGATTGTTAATTATTTAAGCCAATACAAATTAATGATGTAGTGTTTTCATCCGCACGTACCTATGGTGAGGTAGTTCAGGAGGAGGTGGAGCCGACATCCCTGGAATGATGATGTAGCGCTTGCGCCATAGAATGAATGTCTTCTCCGCTTCTCCTAGAGTCTTCTCACCATCACCTCCAGGAATGTCAAGAGGCAAATCACTAAAACCTTTTTCAGCTTTATCTACCGAGATGGTAGCATATCCTTCTTGGATTATATTCCCATGAATCCTTGGTGTCTTGGTTCGGTCGATAGGATTAACAAGACCGATAGCCACCTTGATTGTGGAATTCTCCTTCGGAATGTGTAGCTCACACGTTGTACAAGGTTCAGTGACGTCATCCATAGGGAAGCACAGTCCTGTGTCCCCTTGATTTGGTATCTCCGTGGAAGCGCAGCTGCTTTTCAACTGAACAGATTGGCTAATGTTGATTCCTAGCTCTGATGCCTGCTTGCTTGCACTCACTGCTATTTGCACTTGCCTTTTGATTTCCTCCTGCATTCTCGCTTCAAGGTTTTTTTCCCGCTCCTGTGCTTCACGCACCGCTTCCTCCAACCTTTGGAGCCGCTGTGCCTCTTCTTCCTTCTTTCTCTGGCGACTTCTGTAGGAAGGTCTGTCCTGAGGGAATCCATGCTCCCACGAGACACTTCCTTTGCCTCTAGTTCGGCCACCATGTTCAATAGTCCCGATGGCGTATGTCAGCTCATCCTTCTCTCTGTTGGGCCTGAACGCACCACTAGCAGTAGCTCTCTGAGCATAAAACAATCTTTCTGCTGCTTCTTGCAGTCTTGCGCCATAAACGCACTTCCCTGTCTCCTGGTCTAGTGTTCCCCCATGAGCGAAAAACCAATTCTTTGCACGTTCTCCCCACTCGAGTGATTCTGGTCTGATACCCTTGGCAAGAAGGTCTGCTTCCATTTTGTTCCACTTCTTAATGGCAGTCGGGTAGCCACCTGATCCCAAGGTATGGTGGTATGTCTTTTGTTGGGCATTACGTTGGTTCTTGATCACCCAACTCACACCCTCTTCCGAAGTCTTGTACTATACAAACTCATCCCAATAGGGCCTCTGCTTTGAGATCGGGCCTGGGACAGTAAAATCTGGGATGTTCTTCTTGACATACATCGTGTATAGGTGTTTCTTCCAAGTCTGAAACTGGGTGGCCATCTTCTTCATTGCCCAATCCCTAACTCGCTCCTTCAATTCATCACCATCTATTATATCATCATAACCATCTGTTTAGAGCGTGAAATGTACCAAGACATCATTCCAAATTAACGCCTTGTCACGATCAGAGACAAAACTGATATGAGGAGCATTGGTCTTCTTCTTCCATTCATGGGTACTAATCGGGAGCCGGTCCCGTACAAGGTAACCACAGTGGTGCACAAATTTCATTTTATTCGGCCCCCCCGGTTCTCCTGTATCCACATTGAACTCCGAGATGATGAAGCGACCCTCCAATGGCTTTTTGGGACCTCGAACATTTTTACTCTTCGTTGTAGTTGTTGATGTCGATCCAGAGGGCTACAAAACATAAACATTATTTTTAATGTCATGAGCACACATAAGACATATTATAATATATATAGCTAATAATAAAAAATATATACTTGGCCAATATGTTGTTGCTCATTTTGTTCAAGAGCTAAGTACTGACTCCCATCATCTGCATCCTCTTGCACGTTATTTTTAGCACCATCATCGCCGGCAACTTGAGTGCCAGTGTTGATCAAATTCATCATCAACTCCTCCTCATCCATATTTCTCGGGTCGGCCATCTAGCTTCAAAAAACAAAACCAATATATAGTACATCAAATCTTTGCTTATTACATGCGTAAAATCTACAAACAATATGCATTATTAAATCTTGCCCCTCGGTCACGGACGCAATTCGCCACACTAGGACGAACTACGTCGGTACTAGGGTGAATTAGGGCACGAGATAGGGCGGTGTGACAAGAGTGGCGGTGCTCCACTCCGCCGTATATATGTCTGTACACATGGGTGAACGAGGGCGGCGGTGCTCCGCCGTATACATAGAAACGCATGGACGAAATGCATATGAATACAAATGACGTATATATACGTGTCGGCGCGGTGGCCGGTGTGCTGACGACGATGACGTGAGGCGGGCCGGCGTGCTGACGACGACGACGACGTGAGGCGGGCCGGGGCGGTGTCGGTGCGTGATGTTGTGATCCTATGTACCATGTGAACCATGTAGTCATTCATCATATGAGAAAATTCTATGTAAGTATAAGTCATTATGAAATGTAAGTATATGTGTCTTATTGCTCATATAACCATTACTATTTCCGAAATGATAAGAATTTATTTTCTTCTTCTATAGGCGATCTCTGATGCTATGATATAAAGTTTGAAGATAGTCTTCCTGGAAAAAAATATGTAATGCTCATATTACTTTAGCAACATTAATATATTATATCTGTATATTCAAAGTTCACAAATGAAGAAACATTGAAGTTTCCTTCATTTGTTTGTAGCCATGCATGCAAGTCCAACCAAAACTGCTAACATCATCACATGTGATATTTTTGATAAACTAAAAAACGCTTAGTTTACAAACTGGGTATCAAAATTGAGTTCCTATTTGACCATTATATATCCTACAACAAATCCTTCAAAAAAAAGACCCTACATGAATATATTTGGATAAAATTTCGTTAACAAACATTGATCTATGAAGATAGAAAAAATTCTTCAATTGAAACTGCATCTTGGAATAATGGCATATCATATAGTGATGAATATATGGCGGTTGATGGGCTGGATCATTTTCAGCTTTAGTGACAACGACAATGGTTGCCATCCTGAGGAGTTTGTAACGAAAGTTCATTAGCGGATGGTTCGTAGCGTTGTTTCCAAATAATATATAGCGTGTTTATTATACAAGCCATGGATTTACATCGATCTAATTAATTTCTAAAGTAATTTCATTGGTGGTCCTTAATTATACTTGTCATGAGTTCAGGTCCCAGTGATCTTAAAATGTATTTTTGTACCATAAAATGCAGTTTTTGACACTCTAATTAAACTTGCTAATTTATCCATATAATATCCAAATATTCAAAACTTGCCTTAAGATATGTTTTTATTTAAAATCATTTAGAGTTCCAAATATTCATTTTTAGTTCCTAGATTTTGTGATTCAAAATTTGGAATTTTCAATCGACCTCGAGCGTTGACATGGCTTACACCAAAGTTGTAGTTTTTGACGTGATCTATAACTCGGCAGTGGAGGGCTCGGACGAATGTACAAAGAGATCGACGAATATATCACCTCGATCAAGCTCGGCAGTGTGGAGGGCCTCGGGCGCGGTGGGGCAACGCGCGGTGGAGGGCCTCGGGCGTGGAGGAGGGCGCGGTGGAGGGCGACGGGCGCGCGCGGAGGAGGGGCACGGGCGCGCGCGGTGGAGGCCGCACGAGGAAGAAGACGGCGGCGCCGGTGTCACGGAAGGCGAACGGACGCGGCGCGAGGAAGAAGAGGGCGGCGGTGTTCGACGAGGAAGAAGACGAGCGGATCGATCTGCGTCAGGCGCTGGAGGTTATATATCAGAGAGAATTACTCCCGGTGCCAGCCACCAACCGGGAGTAAAAACCCTTTACTCCCGGTGCGTATTACAAACCGGGAGTAAAGGTACCTTTACTCCCGGTGTGTGTTACCAACCGGGAGTAAAGGTATACCTTTACTCCCGGTTGGTAACACGCACCGGGAGTAAAGGGTTTTTTTTGGCGGGCCACGAAACTGCAGCCCACCTTTACTCCTAGGTGGGCTTCCCACCCGGGAGTAAAGGTGGCCTGCAGTTTCGTTTCCCGCCTATTTTAAGCAATAGTCTTGTTAAATACAATAGAAATGCAATAGTTTTTGTTAAATACATAGTAAATTAAATAAAAGGCATAAAATTATTTTATTAAAAATATGAATTTTCTTTTTGTTTATTGCACATAGGAAAAATCGATAACCTAACTGTTTTTATTTTTTGTTAGAATTATAAAACATAATGTAACTAATATTTATTATTTCGTTAATGCAAAAATGTAGTGTTTAATTAAAATTATTAAAACTATTGGTTTTGGACAGGAAATTTGTTTTCACATCATTTTAACGTTAATATTTTAATTTTTCATCACTCAGTATCCTAATTTACCTTTTTGAGAGAGAAATCCCACCAAATCAAACATTGATTTAATTTGAAACATGACATAATAAACATCTGAATTCACAATTATTACATAATATCTCAAATACACACTATATTAAATCACTATATCATCAAGTGGGCACAGCAGTGAACTTCTTCTTTACGTATGTCCCTTGGTTATGATCGCTTCGTAACCATGGAGTGTCCTCATCATTTACCAAGATGCTAGGGTCTTTGTTCACTTTGAAGGGCAGAATTCGGTCATCCTTTTCATATTCTTCTGACATGTCCGACTTGTCCTCAATTCCCACGATGACTCTTTTCCCTGAAAGAACTATGTGGCGCTTTGGCTCTTTGGTTGAGTCATTATCGTTTTTCCCTCTTTTTGGTTTGGTAGACATATCATTGACATAGAATACCTGATTCACATCCTTGGCAAGGACGAATGGTTCATCTTTGTACCCAATATTACTAAGGTCTACTGTTGTCATTCCATACTCGTTGTCTACTGTTACCCCGCCTCCGGTCACCTTGACCCATTGGCACTTGAACAATGGGATCTTCAAAGTAGGTGCATATTCTAGTTCCCATATTTCATCTATGCGTCCATAATATGTCTGCTTATTCCCATTCGGGTCTGTGGCATCTATGCGGACACCACTGTTTTGGTTGGTACTCCTTTTATCTTGGACTACTGTGTAGAATATGTTCCCATTTATCTCGTACCCTTTGTATGTGACGATATGCCATGATGGTTGCATAGCCAATAAATACAGTTGCTCATGGATGCTCTCATCACCTTGACATTTTTTTCGCAACCAACCGCCGAAAGTTTCCATGTGCTTATGCGTAATCCAAGCTTCAGTCTTCCCTGAAAACTCGGATCGTAAGAGATCCTTGTGTGTCTCAATATACGGATCTACCAAAGAGGAGTTCTGTAGAACTGTGTAGTGCGCTTTATTGAAATAATCATCATCCGTACCAATATATGTTTTCCTCCCTAGTGTCCCCTTTCCGCTTAGTCTCCCCTCATGTCTCGATTCAGGAACACCAATCGAGTCAAGGTCAGGAATAAAGTCAACATAGAACTCAATGACCTCTTCTGTTCCATAGCCCTTGGCGATGCTTCCTTCTGGGCGAGCACGGTTGTGAACATATTTCTTCAGGACTCCCATGAATCTCTCTAAGGGGAACATGTTGTGTAGGAACACAGGACCGAGAGTGAAAATCTCCTTGACTAGGTGAACTAGGAGGTGTGTCATAATATCAAAGAAGGAAGGAGGGAACACTAACTCAAAGCTGACGAGACATTGAACCACATCATTCTGTAGTTTAGCTAGATCAGTTGGATCAATTGCCTTCTGAGAAATTGCATTGAGGAATGCACATAGCTTCACAGTGGCTAGACGTACATTTGGAGGTAGAATTCCTCTTAATGCAACTGGAAGTAATTGCGTCATGAGAACGTGACAGTCATGGGACTTTAAGTTACAGAATTTCTTCTCTGGCACATTTATAATACCCTTTATATTCGAGGAGAATTCAGATGGTACCTTGATGTTGTTTAAGCATTCAAACATGATTTCCTTCTCCTCTTTGCTTAGAGTGTAGCTAGCAGGACGTAAGTAATGGCGTCTATCATCTGTCTTCTCTGGATGCAGGTTGTCTCTTTCTCTCAAACAACGCAGGTCCTGTCATGCTTCAAATGTGTCCTTAGGCTTTCCATACACACCCATAAAGCCTAGCAGGTTCACACAAAGATTCTTCGTCAGGTGCATCACGTTGATCGAGCTACGGACCTCCAGGACTTGCCAATAGGGTAGGTCCCAAAATATGGACTTTTTCTTCCACATGGGTGCGTGACCATTAGCGTCTTTCGGAATAGGTTGGCTTCCATGTCCTTTTCCAAAGACGACTTTCACATCATTGACCATATCAAGTACATCCTCACCGGTTCGGTTGCGAGGCTTGGTCAGGTGGTCTGCCTTCCCTTTAAAATGCTTGCCTTTCTTTCTTACGGGGTGATTTGCAGGAAGAAATCGATGATGGCCAAGGTACACGACCTTTCGACATTTTTTCAAGAATACACCTCTAATATCACCGAAGCAGTGTGTGCATGCATTATATCCCTTGTTTGACTGTCCTAAAAGATTACTTAGAGCATGCCAATCATTGATTGTTACGAACAACAATGCTCGTAGATCAAAGTGTTCCTGTTTGTACTCATCCCACACACGTACACCTTCTTTATTCCACAAAATGAGAAGTTTGTCAATAAGTGGTCTCAGGTACACATCGATGTCATTGCCAGGTTGCTTCGGGCCTTGGATGAGCACAGGCATCATAATGAACTTCCGCTTCATGCATAACCAAGGAGGAATGTTATAGATACTTAGAGTAACAGGCCAAGTGCTATGACTACTGTTCTGCTCTCCAAAAGGATTGATACCATCTGTACTTAAAGCAAACCTTAAGTTTCTTGCGTCATTTGCAAACTCCGAGAATTCTCTGTCGATTGCTCTCCACTGGGACCCATCAGCAGGGTGTCTCAACATATTGTCTACCTTACGGTCTTCTTTGTGCCATCGTAACAATTTTGCATGTTCTTTGTTTCTGAACAGACGTTTCAAGCGTGGTATTATAGGAGCATACCACATAACCTTGGCAGGGATTTTCTTACGCGAACGTTCGCCCTCAACATCACCAGGGTCATCTCGCCTGATCTTATACCGCGACGCATGGCATACCGGGCATGCATCCAATTTCTCGTACTCTTTGCCACGGTATAGGATGCAGTCATTAGGACATGCATGTATCTTCTCTATTTCTAGCCCCATAGGACAGACAACTTGTTTTGCTTCGTAGGTAGTGGCGGGCAATTCATTGTACTTCGGAAGCATCTTCTTTTGGATTTTTAGTAACTCTCCAAATCCCTTGTCAGATACACCATTCTTTGCCTTCCATTGCAGCAATTCTAGTGTGGTTCCCAACTTTTTCTGCCCTGCATCACAAGTTGGGTACAACAATTTCTTGTGATCTTCTAGCATCCGCTCGAACTTGATCTTCTCCTTTTCACTTTCACATTCTCTTTGTGCATCACGAATGACCTGACAAAGATCATCAGCCGGCTCATCTTCTGCGGCTACCTCTTCTTCAGCTTCTCCCATTGCAGTATCATTGAAGCACGCACCATCAGGAATAATATCATTGTCGTCCCATTGTTCTTCTTCACCTTCTTCCATTACAACACCGGTTTCTCCATGCTTTGTCCAACAAATATAGTTTGACATGAAATCCGACTTGAACAAGTGTGAATGAAGAGTCCTTGAGCAAGGATATTCCACCGTATTCTTACATATGGCACATGGGCAGCACATGAAACCGTCGCGTTTGTTTGCCTTGGCCGCACGTAACAAAGAATGCACGCCGTCAATGAACTCTTGGGAGCGGCGATCAGCATTATACATCCAATAACGGCTCATCTGCATTACATGACATAAATATCATATTAAAACCTAGATCATAATTAATTATTTATACAACATGCGTGCCACCACAAAAGATACAAATTTATGAAAGCATCGCTACAATGTAGACAATCCCAACTACCACTAAAAGAACTAAAGCTAAAATACATTTCAGGAGCATAAGGATTTCGCGACCAATCTCAACTAAAACAGACAGATCCCCCGATTGTGCAACATCTTTGGGCTTCTTCGGCTGGATCACTGCCTCATTAGCCGCCTTATCTGCCTATTGTGCAAGATATTTTTGCACGAGTTCAACATACTCTTCCTCCCAGTAGAAGCCTAAACATCGTCCACTGCCATCCCACTGAAATTAAAACAAAAAATTAGAACTTTAATCACAACCATCATGAAAATAGGTATAAACTAACCATAATCATTAAATACGATAAAATAACTCACATTGCGATCCGGACACTTGTAGAAGATACGATCCTTGTTGGGACCCTCCTTCTTCACTCGGTACTCCATCACAATCTTCGTCTCATCACGACACTTGCCGCATGGAATGAGAGGAAGGCCCGGCCTAAGTCGCTTTGGAAACCCATGAGAGGCCGAGGACCCGGAAGCAGTTGCCATCTACTCTCTATACTCATTTTTTAATACACTATAAATTTCTCCTTTTATAAACAAATAAAATTAACAAACTATAAAATTATCTAGATCTCTAAACAATGATATTTTTAATGGTCATTGTGTTTTCGTCTTTTACTGCGGCAGGTAAGTAATTCATATGATATTTCCGCAAATTAACAGAAGAATGAGAATGTACACACATAACAGACTACTACGTTTAGGTACGGTGATTGACAGACTACAGCGACGATATCGGGACATGTGAATAAATAACCATTCGTACTAGTTGACCTTGCTTACGTGATCAGCTCGGCGAGCATGTCTCCACCGGACGGCACCGTACTTGGTCAAGGAAGAGCTCCGATTCTACGAGGAAGGGAACACGGTCTTCCACGACCGTTGTCGCTCTCCCTCGTAGAATCAAAGCTCCTCCTTGACGTCCGTTACCGCTCGGCAGAGAACATCCTCGCCGACCTGAACACGGTCCGCAAGTTCAACTAGTAAGGATTTGCTATAATTTTCTAACTATTTTCTAACTTTATATTTATATATACTACGTTTAGGTGCGGTGATTGACAGACTACTGCGACGATATCGGTACATGTGAATAAATAACCATCCGTACTAGTTGACCTTGCTTACTTGATCAGCTCGGCGAGCATTTCTCCACCGGACGGCACCATACTTGGTCAAGGAAGAGCTCCGATTCTACGAGGAAGGGAACACGGTCTTCCACGACCGTTGTCGCTCTCCCTCGTAGAATCAAAGCTCCTCCTTGACGTCTGTTACCGCTCGGCAGAGAACATCCTCGCCGACCTGAACACGGTCCGCAAGTTCAACTAGTAAGGATTTGCTATAATTTTCTAACTATTTTCTAACTTTATATTTATATATACTTTAACCTTCTTTCATGTAAATATGCAAGCTTGAAGTGATTTTGAGCTCAAATTGCTTATAAATGAAAAAAACCACAATAAAGAACCATAAATATATATAGTGAACAAAATGGCATAAGAAAATGGTAAAAAATGAGAGTATGAGATTGGTAACCTTTACAACTGAAGAATCGACGGAGGAATCAAAGAAATCGACGGAGGAATCGAAGAATGGATGGAGGAACAATGGAGGGAGGGAGGAAGCAAGAACACTACTGCAGTGAGCTTCAAAATGTGCTGAGCTCGGGCTCGGGGAGGAAGGAGGAGACGGCCGATTTATAAAGGGAGAACATTTAGTCCTGGTTGATGGATCCAACCAGGACTAAAGGTAACTTTCCAACCCCGGGCGCAGCCACGGCCCGGGAGTAGACCTTTACTCCCGGTTGGAGCCACCAACCGGAAGTAAAAGTATACCTTTAGTCCTGGTTGGTGGCTCCAACCGGGACTACAGGTCCCTGCCACCTCTGTCTGGCGCAGTAGCCGTTGGGCAGGGACCTTTAGTCCCGGTTGGAGCCACCAACCGGGACTAAAGGTATCTCTAGTCCCGGGCGCAAAAAATTCCGGGACTAGAGCCCATTTTGGTCGAGGATCAAAGGTCTGTTCTCTACTAGTGGCATCCACGTGGAAGATCAGATATGGGCATGTTTAGATACATATCTAACTATAACTATATCTGTATCTATATTTAGAGCATCTCCTACAGATGGGCTAAATGCATCTGTGTATGCTATTATAGCTACTGTGGCCCAAAAAAGTTGTCCAACAGACTTTCTATCCGGTCTTCTATTTTTCACCGCTTGCCATCCCGCAGTCGTCGCTGGCCATTTTTCGCATGCGAGGCTCGCTTGCTATCCGCGGCGCCAATGGAAACCCGCGCGTAGGCTTCGCCTCTCCCGTGCTCGATTTCCTTCTCCGCACGTCGGCGCCAATGGAATCCCGCGCGCAGGCTTCGCCTCTCCCGCGCTCGATTTTCTTCTCCGCGCACCAGCCTCTCCCGCTCCCGCGTGCGCCCCCCTGTCGTGCTCCTGTTTTTCTCCCCATCTCCGCGCTGCTTCTTCTCGGCACCTACTTCTTCCTCTCTCCACGACGCGCTTCCCTTTGAGGACCTCGGAATCGTGCCGAGGCACCATGTCGCAGGCACAAGTAGAAGGGGATCTGATGTCTACGAGCCACGGCCACGGGGACCCCATTTCTTCTGAGCTCCACTCGTTCCCCATCTTCTCGGCGGCCAGCGGTTGGGAGCAACAGCAGTTGCCGTCGTTGCCTTGGTTGCAAAGTGCAGGGGTACCTGGGCTGTGGCATGGAGTTCTTCCTCCCAATGCTGCCCCCGCTGCATCAGCCCCCTTGTCTGGCATGTATTCCGGTGAGATCCAAATACCTAGATCCAATTTTTTTGTTTTTTAATAATCAAATATTGATGGTTGGTTTACTGGAGTCTGTTGCTGCCGATGTGAAATCATGTGCATTTAATTGCTCTCAAGTCAGCCACCTGTGATGTGTGATGTCTCTTGCTTGCCTTACAAAATTGGCCTTGTTTCAGCTATAATTGTTCTTGCGGTTATGTCCATTGAGAGGATAATTGTCAGATCTATGAGTTTCATCATACATGTTGACTTGTTAGTATGATCTATAGCAAAAAATGATCTTTCAACCAGATCTGTCCTGAATTAAATGTGGCCTTACCATGGGCTGAACATAAACAAATATTGTGTAGAAAACAATCCATATGAATTGATTTTGTATGAGTTTTTCCCTATTTATTGGTTGCATCTCACGTTCTCCACTAAGTTGAAAAAAGGAGTACACACGACCATTCTGAATTAAATTACTCCTGGAGGTTGAGTAGTCATCATCTCGGTAGAGAGCAGCTGTAGCACATGAGTCATTGGCTTATGAAAACATTCTTGGCAATTACTTGTGAATGAAAGCATTCTTGTGAACTCAGATTTGGTGAGCTCTGAATCATGAAAGCGTTCTTGCTCCTTTTAGATAGTAGAAGTTCGACTAGTTGCAGTAAAGTGAAGGTAGTGATTGTGCATATTTACAAATTTATTTGTTGAACTAGAGTTTGTGTATTTTAGTATGTTTAGTAATTTTATTCTCTGAACAGTATGTTACCCTCTTCTTTGTGATCATCCAATTGCTGAACTGTGCATATAATGAGTTGAGGTCAGAGTTTTCTGAAACTTGTTCAAGTGTCTGTCTAATTTGCTATCAATAGTAGATTTTTATTCATCAGATTTTTTTTCAGTTGAAACTCTCTAGCTATGTACCACATCTGAAATGAACATGTAAGCTCATATGCAATCTATGAATAGCTATGTATTGCGAGTACTTGTGAATGAAAGCATTCTTGGCAATTACTTGTGAATGAAATCATATTTCAGTCTATGCTCTTGATTTACCTATTTCAGTCTATGATCTTGATTTACCTGTTTCAGTCTATGATCTTCATTTACCTGTTTCAGTCTATGATTTTGATTAACCTGTTTCAGTCTATGATCTTGATTTACCTGTTTCAGTGTATGATCTTGATTTACTAGTGAATGATACCACATCTGGAATGCTTCAGTTTTACCTGTTTGTTGAAATCATATTTCAGTCTATGATCTTGATTGTCCCTGTGGTATTTTTTCACAAGCACCATGGATTCGGAAAGATCTTTTACCGACATCATTACAAGGGGATGTAATCCTGCTGCTTTGTCTAATAATGTCCCAACTCCTAATGAAACGCCAGATTGTGATGAGGCCCTAGCAAGTCTGAAAGGGAGTCAGAAAAGGTCCAAGAATTTCAGTAAAGACGAGGACGAATTGTTGGTCTCAGCATGGCTAAATGTGAGTTTGGATCCAGTTCACGGAGTTGATCAATCACGTTCGACATATTGGAAAAGAATATATGATTATTTTCATATGAACAAGACATTTGATTCTGATCGAACGCAAAGCTCCCTAATGAGCCGGTGGTCTGGTATCCTACATGATGTGAACTTATATGCTGGTTGCGTTTCAAAGATAGAGGCTAGAAATCAAAGTGGTTTATCTATCGCTGATAAGGTAAGATAGCATACCTTGCCCTTCCAATTGTATATGATGTTCCTCTGATAATGGAGAAGCGGCAAAATAATTCTCGGTTGGCCATCCATGAACTGCTAGCAAAAGATTGTAATTCTGAAACTATCTGACCAACTGTATATGATGTTTCTCTATGTGATGCAGTCTCTATGTTTTTGATTTTGCAGGAAAAAAATGCATTAAAAATGTTCAAGTCTGAGGACAAGCAGCACCGCAATTTCCCTTACCTCCATTGCTGGGAAAAATTGAAAGACAAGGCCAAGTGGAAAAATAGAAGCAATCAGAGTGGAACGGCTTCAAGGAAAAAGCAAAAGACCACGGCGAATTCAAGTCATGTAGCGGCTGCACAATTAGTTGTCACTGCTAATGGTGAAGAGAGTCAGGCAGCAATGCCTACAGTGGACATACCTAAGGGAAGAAGAAGGAGAAAGACAAATTACGACAACGTTCCAGCATCGAAGCATTGGATTATCTGTTGGCAAAGAAGAAAGAGGCTGACATAGAGAAGGATTTGAAGAAAGAGGAGAGGTGCAAAAAAGCCTTTGCATTGCAGGAAGAAAGGATCAGAATCGAGGAAGAAAGGAACAGAATTGAGGAAGAAAGGATCAGACTTGAAAAAGACAAATTTGAGTTCGAAAGGAACCTTGAAGAAGAGAGAATTATGAATGTCGATACGAGTACCATGTCCACCAAACAGCAGCTACTATACGAACAGCTCCAGAATGACATACTTGCACGGCGTATAAAAAATTAGATAAAGTATCATATTGTTCTGGTTGTCTTAATTATTTGAATCTGTCGGATTGATACAGTATCACATTTTGTTCTGGATTATCACATTTTGTTACATACATTATCACATTTTGTTACATACAGTATCACATTTTGTGAGGTGGCCTTCACACATATATTCGAAATCTATGCAACGTAAATAAGCCAAGAACCATGCACAGTATTTTTTTATTAAGCACGGTCACCATCGTGTAGGAAACAATAATTGTAATCATAACATCATTACAGTCCAACGACAAATGAAATCAATCATTAATAGTATTATTGTATAAATCTGGATAATTTTGCCACAAGTGCTCAATAAGATCGGCCTAAAGTTGTGTGTGCGTTTTCTTGTCCTTGATGTTCTTGTAATTTTGAATGAAAGCATCGAGCTCAGGGGTACTATCATGGGATACTGTCACCTTTTCTCCCATGTCATCGTAATTGAAATCATCTTCGTCATCCCCCTCATCCTCAACAATCATGTTGTGCATAATGATACAAGCGTTCATGATTTCTCCGAGTGTGTCCTCATCCCACAAACGAGCTGGTCTTCGAACGATAGCAAAGCGAGATTGTAGAACCCCAAACGCTCTTTCAACATCCTTTCTACATGCTTCTTGTGCCTTAGCAAAATATTTCTTCTTGTTACCTTGAGGTTCTGGTATGGTCTTCACGAAAGTGGCCCAAGATGGATATATGCCATCTACGAGATAATAACCCATTGTATAATTGTTTCCATTGATGCTATAGTTAACCTGTGGACCCTCACCTTCAGCAAGCCTTGCAAAAACAGGAGATCTTTGGAGAACATTGATATCATTATGTGAGCCTGCCATCCCAAAAAAACCATGCCAAATCCAAAGATCTTTAGAAGCAACCGCTTCTAGTATAATTGTAGGATCCTTTTTGTGCCCCACGTATATACCCTGCCATGCAACAGGGCAATTTTTCCAGGTCCAGTGCATGCAATCTATGGAACCAAGCATACCTGGAAAACCTCTTCTCTCACCAATTGCAAGCAATCTAGCTGTATCATGTTCATTCGGCATTCTCATGTACTCATGACCAAATATATGAACAACAGCTCTGACAAACCTTCTCAAACTCTCTAGAGCTGTACTCTCACCAATACGGACATAGTCATCCGTAGCATCAGCCGCTACTCCATACGCTATCATCCGAAATGCCGCCACAACCTTCTGCAAACAAGATAGTCCTAGGGTACCAGCTGCATTTCTCTTTTGCACAAAATAGTCGTCATGCTTCTCGACAGCATTCATTATACGGACAAACACATGACGCCTCATTCGAAATCTATGCAAGAAGACTATTTAATTAGGCGAAAATCGAATGAATTATACAAGGTATAATTGAAAAGAAATAGGGGGTACGTACAAACCTGCGCCTGAAATAATTTGGCCCGTATGTAGGATCATCTGAAAAATAGTCTTGATAAAGTCTCACGTGCCCTGACTGTCTATCACGATTTAATACACGATGTCCCTCAACAGAACCACGATAATGTGGTTCATTGCCAATATCCGTTGCTACTATGTCTGCAGCGGCAATATACAATTCATCGTCATCATCCGAAGATGATGAATCCACCACTTCATTCAGCAGATTGAACTCGGCTTCAGAATCCATTACACATCTACGGCTCCAGGGCGAAGGGATGGATTCACCTGAGAAAATCTGAATGCATGCAGTGCTCACTGCGGTTGCTGCTCGGCTCCACCGTCGCACTGAGCGGCGCGGCCAGGCAGGGACAGCCGTACCAATTGGTGCGCCGCCAAGGGGTAGGCGTGCGTTGAGAACAGAACGGGAGGCTGCCGTGCGTTGCGAGCAGCAGAACGGGAGGCGGCCGTGCGTTGCGAGCAAGCCTGGCGGCGGTGCTGCGTTGCGAACCAGGCCTGGTGGCCATGTACCGACCAACCGTCTTGGCCCATTTAAATATAGAAAAGGACCATTTAGCTAGGCTGCTGTAGCCATCATGTTTTTTAGAGGCTTTTCTATTTTACATGTTGGCTAAATCAAGAGATTTAGCATTTATTTTTAGCTAACCTGTAGGAGATGCTCTTATGTCTATATCCATATCTATATTATAATAATATATTAATAAAGAGGCCGTGATTTTGGTTTGTTGCGGCCTCCCGGATTCTATCTTATGTCCATCACTTCTACGGTTCTAATGCTTTTTGGGGAGTCCATATCCTGCACGCCCGCCCCTGTTTGTAGTCCAGCCTTGCACGCCACCTCCTGGAGGGCAAAGGCAGTCCATCTACCATTCGCCTTCTTCTCCGATTGCGATTCAACAAGGTGGACAGGATGTGAACCGACATGGAAAAAGAACCAAACGAAGTAGAACGCCAATGAACAATTGAGCATATAAGATCGGTATAAGCCATAACATAAATTGGACAAGATAAGGTGAACAAGATCGGCGAGCGGCGTGCATGAGGTCATCAATCTGCTTACCTGCTAGAAGTGGTTGTTGCTGAGGTCGAGGTCCTACAACGAGATCGCGCGAACGCGAGCTCACGGGCTAACCCAGCGTCCGCTTTGGCACCACGCGTCGCCGCCAATCGCCTTGCCGAATCCAATCGTAGCCACTCGACTACGTCAATCGAGGACGCCAAGCGGAGGAGCCGTACCCGTCCGCGGCAGTGGGGTGCCATCTCGCCCACAAGCCTACAACCACAATCCACAACACGCCTCCACGCTCCGCCTTCATGCGTGCAAGTTCTGCCTCCATGTCGCCGACAGCCTTCTTGCCGGATCCGGCGGTGGTAGGCTCCTCCACACCAGCACCAGCTAGCATCTTGTTCGTTTGGGCTTGTTTAGCTTATAAGCTGTATTTTTTTAATCAACGAGCAATATTTTTATCTCACACTAAATCAGTCAACAGTACTTTTAGCTATGGCTTATCAGCCAAATAAGCCCAAATGAACATAACACTACGCTGTGTATGAGAAATCATTCGAGCTACAACCGAATCGAAGAGGAACAGAGGGCTAATGGGACTGAGAGAACCTAGATGTGGATGAGAAATCATTCGAGCTACAACCGAATTGTGGTGCTTGTGGGTGGAGCCATCACTACCGGAGAATGGCTCTTTGCCGAGTGCCAAGTGGATTGCCGAGTGTTTTTTTCGGAGTGTGGAAAAAAACACTCGGCAAAGAAGCTCTTTGCTGAGTGTTTTTTTTGACACTCGGCAAAGAAGCTTCTTTGCCGAGTGTTTTTTTTGACACTCGGCAAAGAAGCTCTTTGCCGAGTGTTTTTTTGACACTAGGTAAAGAAAATTTCAAAGCACATTTTAAAGCAGTAAATTAATTCAAATGAAAAAGTTTTCAACTACAAAGTTGTATAACTCATCAAGATGTACAATGTTTGTTTTGGTCTTTTCTTCATATGACAAAGTGAAAGTAAATTTGTTCACAAATCTAACATATCTCTCTTGTAGTTTATGAAACTACAAGAGAGATATATAAGATTTGTGAATAATATTAGAACGACCATGTCGGATGAATAGATGATCAAACACCCCAAATAAACTTTGTAGATCTCGAAAAGTTATGAAACTTTGTAATTGGCAACTTTTTGATTTGAAATCATCTTGTCATGCAAAACTGCGTTTGAATTTCAAAAATTTAAAATTTGAACTTTTCAAACGACCTCGGATGGAAAAACAACCAAAATAGACTTTGTAGATCTCGAAAAGTTATGAAACATTGTAGTTGGCAACTTTTTGATTTGAAATCATCTTGTCATGGAATTTTAAAAATTTAAAATTCAAACTTTTCAAACGACCTCGGATGGAAAAACAACCAAAATAAACTTTGTAGATCTCCAAAAGTTATGAAATATTGTAGTTGGCAACTTTTTGATTTGAAATCATCTTGTCATGCAAAACTGTGTTTGAATTTCAAAATTTAGAAACGACCTCGGATGAAAAAACTTCCTAAACTAAAAGTATAGATCTCGAAAAGTTATGAAACTTTGTAGTTTACAACTTTTTTATTTGAATTCATTTAGGGCCTCAAACAAGCAATTTACACTCAATTTAGTATAATATGCGGGGAACCAAAACAGAATCTAGACATAGGTGGCAGTGTGGTGCAGTGGTTAGAGGAGGGGAGGTGTGAGGGAGAGGTCGCCGGCCTCGTAGCCGCGAATTTTACGCAAAAAATGCCAGAGATGGGGTGGGTCCTGGCCTGTGGGGGCACTCGGCAACTTTGCCATTTTTTGGGGGTTTTTTCCTATTTTTTTTCCATTTTTTCGGGTTTTTTCGGTTCCAACTTGCACTCGGCAAAGGCTTTGCCAAGTGCTCGACAAAAGACACTCGGCAAAGACGCCTTTACTGACCCATTTTTTGCCGAGTGGTCTTTACCGAGTGCAGCACTCGACAAAGCCTTTGCCGAGTATAAATTGGGCTTTTGTCGAGTGTCCCTGGCACTCGGCAAAGCCACTGAGTCCGGTAGTGCATGGCAAAAGCTGCTGGGCATGGCTGCCGAGATTATGAGATTTGGGATGCGGATTTTTTTTTGTGTGTGAGGAGGGAGACACAGGTGTTCATCACTCGTCAGATGTTGGGAAAAAGGCTCCTGGGACCTCGGGGGTTCATAGTCACAGCGGTGAAGTCCTACGCTCCACTTCTTGCTTGAAAAAGTGGCAGCCGTTGGATCCTACAGCTCCGGCCGGGAGCAATGTAGGTATGTAGTCGGATGATAAGCTAATGACAGTTTTAAACGCAGCCTAATGTACTTCCATGTAAAAAAGTACTCGCTTCATTTCAAATTATAAGTTATTCTAACTTTCTTAGAGACCGAAAGTATCTCAAGTTTAACCAAAATTATAAAAAGAATTTTAAAGATTTATAACATCAAATAATTAAAATACGAAAATATAATTAATGAAGAATCTAATGATACTTATTTGGTATCATAAATTCTATTACTTTATTATATAAACTTGGTTAAACTTGAAATGCTTTGACTCTCTAAAAAAGTTGAAAACACATCGATAGTATATAAATTAAAGTAATGATATATTTCCGTTTAAATATTTATGTGCTTTGTAACTAGAAAATGTCTATCAAGGTTGTATTTTAATTCATCACAGGCTTAATAGGAAATTGTGATATTATTGCTAACATATATTATGGATTTCATGGCTATCATAAAATAAATTTTAAATTTTATACAAAGGGTAAAACAAATATATATGCATTCATCGTCGTTTTCATCAACATTTGGTAGTTTTTTTCCCGTTGCAATGCACGGGCATTTTTGCTAGTGGCTAATTACTAGCTAGGCTAAAAATTAGCTCAAATTAGCTATGGTTGGTTAGTTAATTGGCTAATAACTAGTTGAAGACTTGTTTAAAAATTTAGTCCTCATATTTGGATGCAGTAGAGCTACTTTGGCTAATTTTTAGCTAGCTAGTGATTAGCCCTTGTATCAAACAAGCCCATACTCAGATAAGGATTTCAACTTTCCGTAAATAAAATATTCAAGTAGGAAAACAAGTTTCAGATGAGGATTTACCAAACTGTTCAGATAAATGAACGAAATTTCAGATAAGGATCTCCTTAAATATTCAGATACAGATTTTGCGAGAATCGGGTGCATGAGTGGAAAGGATTCACGGAAGCGATTTTATTGAATTTCCGGTGTTATTTAATTTCTCACCCTAATCCATGTTAATTTGGTCAAGAACAAGATACTTGCTGAACTGAGAGGGTCGATCTCCTGCTTGCTTGACTTGCAGTTGATTCCGGTACACGAGTAAATCACATATGCTTTGAGTTTGTATGCTGCCATTTAGTAAATAGAAGGAAAAATATGCTTTGAGTTTGCGTGCTGCCATTTTGTAAATAGATGGAAAAATATGCTTTGAGTTAGAGTGCTGCCATTTTTTGTATATAAAAGAAAAAAAACTATCAGTATGGTATTTACGTGCTCCCTCCATCATAAATTGTAAGTCTTCTTGGTTTTTTTACATCTTACCCAAAACAGCCTCCCAGTCCAAGAATTTTGGCAAGATTGAAAAAAATTCATCTCCAACAACTCACAAAGCTACCTCCCAATCTTTTGGCACTTGAAAAAACCACCCCCACACGCGGATATATACGCACGCATATCATCGTGCCAATAAAGGTGAAAGGACATGAGAAAGAAAATGAAGTAGGACAGGGTTCCTGATGCAAATGTACAAGAGAGAAAGAAAGTATAAAAACGGTTGGTGTGATTTAGGAATAGTTTCCTGATGTAAAATTACCTTCTATTTTTAGGAGCGAAATTTTAGAAACTATTGGAGGAAGCCAACAAATATGCTTCCAATTTTTTTTAGTCACTTGGAAAACTCAATAATTTATCAAGTGATTTTTTTAGAAACTATTGGAAATGCTCTTACAACTTTGTTAGAACAGGCAGCTTTTTTCCCATATGGATTCATCTCAAGCGATCTGAGCATTTTAATCTCCTTTGGTTGCAAATGACTTGTATTAAGTTGTATGAAACTCTTGCTAATTTAAACCCTTGCAAGTCATGGGCATCTAGTAGTTGCAAATTGATGACTCCTATGTTACACCAAGAGAAAACTTCTCCTCATAATGCTCGTGAAATGCTGCTTCATGAGGATCATGACAATCGCTTAATGTTTTATCCATCGGAATTTCTATTATGCGACGGTCGCACTCGGAGCCAAGCGCGCAACGCTCATGCCCGCGCCCCTGTCACCCCGTGCCCGCGCCGACAAAGAAGAAGACGACGGCAGCTAGGGTTGTGGCGAGGAGCTCGCCAGCATTAGGGTTTTGAGGTAAGGAACTTCCCCGGCGGCCTTAGAATGGGGTTTGGGGGGGCGGCAACCGCGACATAGTGGTGGAGGCGGGCGAGATGGAGGCGGGGTGGGGCGGTAGGGGCGTCGCCTACCGGGCCGGCCGGAGAAGGCGGTTGGGCGGGGATGGAGACGGCGGGAGCCGCCAGTCGCCGGTGGTGGGGGCGGAGGTAGTGGCAGGGCGGTGGTTGGACGAGGACGACGCCGGTGAGCTTCCCAGTCTTTAGGGAAGGATGGGGTCGATGGGCGGCGGTGGGATATGGGCGGCGCGACCAACGGCGAGGAAGGCACTGGGCAGGGGTGGTAGGCGAGGAAGACAGGGTGAGGCAAGAAGGGCGCGAGGACGGCTAGGTGGGGTGGAAGATGACGTGGAGCCGGTCGCACGTTATCGGGGTCCTTTTCTCTATACTGAATGGTTGGCAAATATTTGAGCCTTTTCCTAGTGTGCAATTTTGAAAGATGCTCCATTCCTATGTGCCACTAAAAAGTTAACATGGACCCTGGTGCCATGACACTAAACTCTTTTGTCAAACACACTATTCCATCTCCATTCTGCTTGGTTTTGACCATTTGGTAGCTCTTACATGTGGGACCGGGCAGAAAAAATCTCCATGTCGCCCTTTCAGTCACGGGCATATGTGGAGGCTGTGTTAACCAATATTGACTAGCATCTCTCTCAGTCTCTCACTCTCTATTCTCGCTCGACTCCCTCAGTTCCCTAATGCTAGCGGCGGAGAAACCCTAGCGGCGATGGATCCGGTGGCGGAGGTTGTAGTAGCGACTAGGAGAGAAGACGATGAATCACCCTTGCTTGTGGCGACACGTGGGGTAGTGGAGCGTGGATTCGACCATGGATCTAGAGGATAGGCATGGCATGGCGGGGAACAAGGGCGTGGGTGAGCGACCGGATTGGCTTTCAGACGAGTGAGTTCACTACTTCCCCCCTTGGTTTCATGGTGCCCCATGTTTGTAGTGTTGATTGGTATTTTGTGCCCTATGTTTGTGCCCCATGTTTGTAGTGTTGATTGTGTGCTCCTTGTTCATCTGTAGGATGGACACAGAAAGTAGCAACAACTTAGAAATCCAGATTGTTGCTCCCAATTCTCGTGCGTAGTGGTTTTCGTTGAACAAAGTCATGGATGCTGATCGCACTAACTTCACAGACCTGGTTGCTGAAGTTGTCGACAAGTATCCTCATAACTACGGTGACATAGTGAGATTGTTTTATTTTCTGCATGGATAGTAAAGTGAACATCCAAGTCTGCACTGACCAAGATTTGGTTGAAATGTTTGCAAAACATAAGGCTTCCAAATGCTGCTTGTTGACTATTGCATATCATAGCCCAAGTAGTGAGCCCCTTGTGATTCCTGATTGAGATTCTGGTAGCACTGTGAACCCTGTTGAACCCACATTCACCCCTTCAATTTCTTGTCCAAGCTTAGCAGAACCAAGCCATGCCACACACACTCAATTAGCTGAACCTGAATACCTGGCTAACCCAAACCAAATGAATGAGCATGTGGGTGTTGATGAGGAAGGGTTGTATATTGACCTTGGTCCCCAATACCCCCACCTCCTCCCAATCCTTAGAGCCAAGGTGGGAGTAAAGAATGGGAAGGTGAGAGTTCTGGTGCCGATGAATCCTCTGAGACGGACTCTAATGATGAAGTAGAAGACATAGATGATATGGTTAAAGATAGGGAGCCTGAACATATGCCTGATGTTGATTATGACAAGAAGGACCCTCCTATGTTAGTAGGAACAGTGTATTTAGACATGGATGCTTTTAAGATTGCTTTAGCTACTCATGCTGTTAAATATGAGCTCAACTATGACATTGAGAAGAGTGATATAGGGAGGTATAGGGTGAACTGTTCACAGCAGAGTGAGGGCTGCAGGTGGAGACTTCATGCCTCAACTCTAAGGGATGGACACACTATTAAGGTAATGTGTTCGCAATTGTTTTCATTGACTGCTCCCTATTTTTCTTGCATTGTGTGGCTTGTAATAAGTGCATTACTTGACTGTTTTCCAGGTGAAAAGGAACCTCTACCCTCATGAGTGTCAAAGCACTAGGAGGCAAGGAATCTGTGTAGGGGTAACACAGTTTTGGGTGTGCAGTCAGGTGATTGATAGAACTCTAGGTGCAACAGAACTGCAAAGGAGGTTGAAGGATGCACACAAAATTGTGGTGTCCTACAAGAGAGTGTATAAAGGTAAAAATATTGCCATGGATAAGATTTATGGGCCTTGGGGAAAAAGTTTTGATAACTTGTATAGGCTTAAGGCCCAGTTAGAAGAATCAAGTCCTAGATCATTTCTTGTCATTGATAATCACACCATCAACAATAAGATCAGGTTCAATATGCTATTCTTTGCACTGAAACCAAGTGTTGATGGATTTCTTAGAGGCAGTAGACCATATCTTGCATTAGATAGTACATTTTTAACAGGAAGGTTTAGGGGACAGTTGTGCATTGCTTGTGTAGTAGATGGGCACAACTAGATGTATCCAGTAGTTGTTGGTGTAATTGACTCAGAAACCAATGAGAATTGGGGGTGGTTCATGGAGAGGTTGAAGCAAGAAATAGGCACCCTAGCAGGCTTGACATTCTACATAGATTGTGGCCAGGCAGTCATGAATGGGGTTAGTGAAGTTTTTCCAAATGCTGAACATAGAGAGTGTATGTATCACTTAGTACAAAATTTCAAGAAAAGGTACAGTGGGAAGGTATTTGATGATCACTTGTGGGCTTCTTCATATTCATGGAGCCCTTACATGTTTGAGAAGCACTATCAAGATATGGCTGCAGCCAAACCTGAGGCAATGAAGTATCTACAAGAAACTCACAAGAAACTTTGGACTAGGAGCTAGTACAGGACATTGTCAAAGGTTGATTATGTGACTAATAATTTGGCTGAGTCATTCAATAATTGGATCAAGCCTAAGAAGGTAAAGCACCTGGATGACTTGCTGGACACTATAAGATAGAAGATTTTGATCAAATGGAACCATAGGAAGAAGGATAGCCAAGAAGTTAGAAGGAAAGATTTTGCCTCACATCCTGCAGAAGCTAAGGGAAGACAGTTACAACATGGACATTGAAGTGATCACAGCCTCCCCTGATGGTGTGGCTAGAACTATGTGCTAAGGGAGAGTAGTGGCTTTAGGTCTGTGGTCAGCCTACCTGACAGAACCTGTTCCTGTAGGGTTTGGCAGGGGTACAAGAATCCCATGCAAGCATGCAATAGCCTACATTACTTCAATTCCTGGTGAAAAACTAGAAGACCATGTGGATGATTACTTCTCTGTCAACAAATTAGAGCTGCATATGAGGGTTCCATCCCTTGTATTCCTGACAAGAGCATGTGGCCTAAAGCTACTCATGGCTTTTTCATGCACCCTCCCTGTCTTAGGTCCATAGGAGGTAGAAGGAAGAATAGGATGAAATCATCACTTGAGGGAGGCAGCAGCAAGAAGAGGGCAAAGAAACATGAGTGCCCCATCTGCCATGAGTTAGGGCATCACTGGTACACTTGCAAGAATGAGAATCCAGAAGATATAGCTTGCAATGGAGGCTGAAAGGTAAACTATGTAACTAAATTACTTTGCAAATACATGTACAGCTTCAATAACTTAGTTAACTAATGTAACTTTTCCTATGCAGGGGTCTTCCAAAGAAAAGGCTGAAAAAAGCAGCAAGCTGTAACATAGAGACTAGCATTGTGATTGCTACTCCATCCCAGATGGTGTTCCCACACAATAAGGAAGTAGTCAATGCTACACACAAGAAAAGGAAGAGGAAATCTTCTTCTTCTTCTGGTGCCAAGAAGAGCAACGGGGCAGCTACCACTACTACTTTAAGCTCAGGTCCAAATAGTGTGTCTAATAGGTATGTTTATCAGCTCTTTAATTGATCACAACACTTCTATTATGACTGCTAATGCTAAAGCACACTCTGCCTTTTTGCCACAAGGTTTGGAACTGGTTCCAATGACCTAGTTCTAATCCAAACTGTGCACCGAGCCCCTTTTCATGAAGACTCTATTACAATAGAGATAGAGCCACTAGAGACTGTGCTGCCCCAGGCTTCAGCAAGGAGAAAGATAGGGATCAAGAAGAAGCTTACACCAAAGAAGCTCCAAGTTGCAGCAGCCAGCCCATCAGCCCAGCTAGCCCTGCTTCAAATACCAGAAGCAAGAAGAAGCTCTAGTTGCAGTGAAAGGTGCCTGCTCAATGTTCTTTTGGTGATGTGGTTCTGGAAAAACACCTGCTATGTGATGGCACGACTGTTCTTTTGCTCTATGATGAATGTTCTGTGATGGCATGATAGTACTTAGCTGTAGATGAAAACCAATAACTTAGCTGCTATGTGATGAATGTTGGTGACATGTTGGTGCCATGAAACCTTTGTGATGAAAAACAGTAAGGTAGCTGCTGTTATGTGATGAATGTTTGTTTACTGTTGTACTACTCTAATTGTTGTTATATTGTTCTCGTATGTTGTTGCATTCTGGACAAATGAACAATATTCATATTCATCATTCAACATTGATTCATTCATTCATCCATCCATCCATACATCCATCCCATGACTACTCACATACACATAGGCACCTACTTCTTCAAAATAGCATACAAAGCAAGAAATATGCAAACATAAACCATCTTCTCAATCCACCTAAGCTGTTGTAGAACCCTATTGTCAATCCTATTCTCCACTTGTGTAACTCCAGCAGCCTGGGAACCTTCTTGGATGATGGCCAGAGGAGCTGCAGTAGGGAAACCACCATGTGGTGCCATTGCCTGTAGGGGAATTGCTTGTAGTGGAGCAGGGGCTGTAGGTGTCCTGCACTTCAGTGTCCTCCATTTCATCCTCCTATTAATAATACTGATGGCCTTCAATCTGAAACCCAAAGCATCAACACATTATCACGAAACAACAAAAAAGAAATATGCAAAGGAAAAAATGAGCAGAGAAGAAAACACAAACTGTAAAATAGGGGCACTTGTGAAAGGCACGGTTGTTATTCTTCCTGGTCATCGAGATGAATCGATTGGTAAGCACATGACAGTTGGGGCAAATCACCCGCTTGACCTTACCACCATAGCTGCTAGAAGCTTGAGACATGGCTGTGGCAGGAGAGAGGTGAAGGAGATAGAGCTCAAGTTGGATGAGTGGTACCAAATAGGGCTGAGGACCTATATATAGGGAGAGAAGCCCAGGGGCTCAGTTGGAGCCAATAACCCTGGCTTTGGAGCCAAAACACTCGGCCTGGGGCTGGCATGGAAATGGCACAAAAGCAAACCAACTAGTTCACATATCCTCTCAAGCCTTAGGGCATCTAAATCATTTGATTGCGCTGTTACCCACCGTTAGGAGCAAAACTAGACCGAATGGCGTGTTGGATAAAAGAGTTTAGCATCATGGCACTATGGTCCATGTGAACTTTTTGGTGGCATATAGAAATGGAGCATCTTTTATAATGGCACAAAGGAAAATGCTCCAAATATTCCGAGTTCTCTGTATTCGATTTTTTTGTGATCCAAATCTTTAGGAGATTCGTGCTTGCTTGCTTCTTGTTATTGACAACGTCCAAAGCACAGAGGCACAGAGCCATATTCCCATATCCACTTTCCTCGTCCTCCCCTCAAAAAAAAAAAATCTCGGGCTCTCAACTTGTCCAGCCTGGATCAGCATGGGCCACGCCATGTAATCAACACTGGGCTAAACTATGGGCCAGCCTACTTGTTTGTGATTCATTTTGAAAAAGTCCTCATGACCTCCCTTACTTATATTATTTTGGTACAATTTACTTCATCAAACTAGAAAACCAGATATTTTGGCTCTAACTACTGAAACCGATTGTTTTTTCTCCTTGAGTGGTTTTCAAGACGGTTTAGTCTAACACGACGCCACGTCATACGTTCTACGTGGCACCGCATCAGCCACGAGGAAGTTAAATTAGTAGCTTAGGGGTCAAATAGACTTAACAAAAATATTATAGAAATAAATCTTCAAAAAAGTATCCAAATATTTTTCTCATACTATATAAAAGTTTCAGTGTTTTCGATGACAACACAAGTTTCATGTAACCACCTTGTACTTGATCCTGTTTAGTATGAACATAGGTGGCAACTTGGCCCAGAAGACGTACGGATTTGGCTGCAACCTTTTCTGGTATAGGCAGGAAATGAACAATCTAGCTACTTGATTAGAGCCGACTCGTATAGCTCCTACTAGCTAGATACCACCACATTGCAATGGAACATCATTTTCCTCAGCATAATGTTTATTTGTTTCTTGTTTAGAAACATGCATATGAATTATGTTCAGTGAGATTTAAATTATTAGCACAAATTTGACACCTGAGAATGGTGTGGAAATAAGTTAGCAAAACATTGCGAACTATTTTTGTTCCTTGTAGTTGAACTCACTCAATTGGGGTTCAACTATAAGGTGGTTAAATGATACTACCTGTGTTGTCACTGAAGTCATTCGAACCTCTACGTACGAAGTATGCTAATTTTAATAGATAATGAGAGATCTACTAGTAAATAAACACAAAAGTGAGACTATATAAGATCCAAATAATTTCAATCTATGTACCATAATATAGAGTATGATTTTAGAAAATATCTAAAACTGGTTTCATATTTTTCTGAGGCAAAAAAATTTCAAACTAGATCTTGTGATTTTAAATTCCATATTTTTTTCAAAAAAAAATTTGCTTAGCTTTTTGAAGATTTATTTGTATAAATTTTTTGGTAAAGTCTATTTTTTTTGCGGGGTAAAAGAGGGATTTTATTTAACCAAGCAGAGAGTTACAATCATTGTTGAGGAGGTCAATGACGCACGCAGGCGCTTGCCTCACCCAAGTCACAGTATGAATGTTCCGCTTAGCTAAATGAGCAAGTTCATGAGCTACTCTATTACATTCCGGTACCAGCTGCAAGTACTCCTTTGCCTCGAGTAGGGTGCTCCGAAGCTCTTATCTGTCATCGCTCTTATCCCCCAGCGTAGCCACCATCCTTGCAGAGTCAGACTCCAGGATGGTTGGACCCGGATGCCATTGAAACACCAACCGGAGCCCTTCGGCACATGCCAGTCCTTCAGCGTCCTCTGCCGAGGCACACCGGAATAGCACACGCCACGCCGTAAGAAACACTTCACCCTTGTGATCTCTGATGACGACACCCACACCGGCATCCCCCGTTTGGTCTATAAATTTGCCGTCAACATTTACCTTAACCCACCATGCCGGAGGACACTCCCAGTGTTGTGGCCGCACTGTAGGTTGTTTGACAACAGGCACTGGGGTCCAGCACTTTGCCTTTCCTTTCTCATTTCCCATTGATCCCTGTTGTCTGGACATCAATAGTGATTCCCGAAAATTCAAAAGGAAGAACACTGAGTCCAAAAGGTTTGTAGGTCCGGAGTCACGTGTCGCATTGTTGTGAACTGTCCATGCTCGCCATAGCATCAAAGTAGTCAGCTCTCCTTGTTCTGTCGAGCACCGCTCAAGCAGCAACAAGAACCAGTCCGGGCCAGACCTTCTGCTCAGCTCTTCGCTGGGAATAGGCCAGTGTTCTCTCATTGCAAAGCGCAAACTACGAGCTCGTGGGCAATCCACTGTCGCGTGGAAACTGTCTTCCGCCGCACAACCACACAGTGAACAAGTCGCGTCAGGTTCAATCCTTCGAAGAAACTTGTTCCTTTTTGTCGGCAGAATGTCTTTCGCCAACTTCCATGCAAAAATGCGCACTTTGGGTGGGATTGTAGACTTCCAAACCTTGTTCCAGAGAGTGCGATCACCAGTAGGCGCTGTGCTTGATGCTGTCGCACAATGCATATCCTGCAGATCCAGGCCAAGCCTATACGCGCTGCGGACAGAAAAGATGCCCAATTTTTCAGGATGCCAGGCTAATATATCCTCAATTCGCCTTTAAGATAGCCTGATCTTGGCGATTGCATCAGCGTCTGCTGGGTTGAACACCGCGATGATCCTATTGTAATCCCAGTCCCGACCATCTGAATCCAGAAGCTCGGAAACCCAGTGCATATGGCATCGTCCCCTTGGTGTAGTGATTTTGCATGCCAGAGCTCGCGGAATCCATGCATCCCGCATATTCTGACACTTGTGCCATTCCCTATCCTCCAAATCAATCCTTTCTTCAGCAGTTCAAGGCCGTAAAGAATAGCTTGCCATGTCTGCGAAGCGTTTACCTGTGGTACTGTATCCACTAGGGATCCTCTAGGGAAATATTTTGCTTTCAACAGTCTTGCGCAAAGACTATCTGGATGCTCCAGGATCCACCAACTTGTCTTGCTAGCAAAGCTTGGTTGAAGATGCGCAAGTCCCTGAAGCCCAGGCCGCCTTGATTCTTTAGCTGTGTCAGATCCTTCCAAGCAATCCAAGCTGTTCTCCTTTTGCCCTTCTCAGCTCCCCACCAGAAATCCCGTATGGTCGAGGTAAGGCTGTGACAAAGCAGTAGTGGCAGTTTAAAGACGTTCATGATATAAGTAGGTAGGGCTTGCGCGACAGCCTTGATTCGTATCTCCTCGGCAGCCCCCGACATGTTCTTTTCAGTGAAATCAATTAGGCATTTACACATGCGCTCCTTCAGCGGCTGGAAACATGCACCCTTCATATCCTCCCCGAAGGCGTAGGCAGACCCAGGTATCACTACGGGAGAGCCTGGCTTTGCCGAGTGTCGCCGGCTTTGCCGAGTGACAAATGTCGGGCACTCGGCAAAGAGCTCTTTGCCGAGTGCCAGGAACTCGACGAAGACCGGCACTCGGCAAAGCTCCCTTTGCCGAGTGCCCAGCACTCGGCGAAGAGCGGCGCTCGGCAAAGAGCCTCTTTGCCGAGTGCTGGGCGCTCGGCAAAGGACGGCCCTTGGCAAAGAGCTGGCGGGGGTACTTGCCGTCACCTTTGCCGAGTGCCCCCCGTTAGGCACTCGGCAAAGAGGCTTTGCCGAGTGCCAGAGTTGAACACTCGGCAAAGCATAATTTTTTTTTGTTTTTTGCCTCCAAACTTTTTCTTCAACCCTTACACATTAAGTTGAAGTACATCCTCAAATTTGGCACATTTCTCGATCTTTTTGCTATATATCCTTAATTTATTTCATTTAATTGCATTTTTCCGGGAAATGTAAGTTTGAACTGCAGGTGCATCGAATCATGGAATTCGACGAGTGGAAAAATGATGTTCGCGTTACTTATTATATTTTGAGGCCATTTCCAGGAGCACGCCTGAAGTTTCAAACATCTCACACATGAAACATGGCGACAAAATTGCGGGTGAAGTGTTTTTTAATTATATAAAATACAAACGAAGTTCGAAAATCATGAAACTTGGTGACGCGTCTTTACATCACATGTGGAGGCTATGGTAAAAATTTGAGAACATTCACGCACGTTGTCACATAGGATGGTTAGAAACCTAGACATCTCACGTATGATCGAAAATCATGAAACTTGGTGACACGTCTTTACATCACATGTGGAGGCTATGGTAAAAATTTGAGAACATTTCGCGCACGCTGTCACGTAGGATGGTTAGAAACCTAGACATCTCACGTGTGATCACGTGATCACACGTGAGATGTCTAGGTTTCTAACCATCCTACGTGACAACGTGCGCGAAATGTTCTCAAATTTTTACCATAGCCTCCACATGTGATGTAAAGACGCGTCACCAAGTTTCATGATTTGCGAACTTTGTTTGCATTTTATATAATTAAAAACACTTCACCTGCAATTTTGTCGCCATGTTTTGTGCGTGAGATGTTTGAAACTTCGGGCGTGCTCCTGGAAACGGCCTCAAAATACAATAAGTAACGCGAATATCATTTTTCCACTCGTCGAATTCGATGATTCGATGCACCTGCAGTTCAAACTTACATTTCCCAGAAAAATGCAATTAAATGAAATAAATTAAGGATATATAGCAAAAAGATCGAGAAATGTGCCAAATTTGATGATGTACTTCAACTTAATGTGTAAGGGCTGAAGAAAAAGTTTGGAGGCAAAAACAAAAAAAATTATGCTTTGCCGAGTGCCGAACTCTGGCACTCGGCAAAGCCTCTTTGCCGAGTGCCTAATGGGGGGCACTCGGCAAAGCTGAAAGTTTTTTAAAAAAAACGCGGACGATTTTGGTTTTTTTAATCTGAGCTTTGTCGAGTGCCAGATCTGCGGCACTCGGCAAAGAGGTAAGTTTTTTTCTTTTAAGTACGGTTGTTTTTTTTTAAAAAAAAAACTCTTTGAAGAGCGCCATATCTACGGCACTCGGCAAAGATATTTGAAAAAAAATTAAAAATCCTTTGCCGAGTGCCAGTGCGCGGGCACTCGGTAAAGGAAAGCAATTTCCTTCGGCCGGCCCACCCCAAGGCCCCATCGGCCACACACGCGCCCCCCCCCCCCCCGCACCCGTCTCTGTGGCCTGCCGCCGCCGCCGCCCGCCCGCCCCCCCACCGGCGAGCCCTGCCTCGCCGGCGAGACCCACCACCGCCGACGACCCCCGCGCCCCCATCCCCGTGCCGCGTCCTCGCCCTGCGCCCCCAGCCCCGCCGCCCGCGCCCGCCCCCAGCCCCGCCGCCCGCTGCTGCGGGCCCACGCCGCGCCGACGGCCACCGACCCCGTCGCTCCGGCCTGCCCGCCCCACCCGCGCGCCCGCCTCTCCTCCCCTCCCCTCCCCTCCACGCCCCACCTACACCCTCGCTGGTGCCGCTGAACGCCGGCAGCCCACTACCGCCAGAGAAGGAGAGGGAGGGCCGCCTTCACCTCCCCTCCCCGTGGGGGCCGCGCTCAGCCCGCCCCCCCCCCTCGCCGTCAGTTGTTGGAGGGGAGGAGGCAGAGGTGAAGTAGGAGGAAGGAGAAGAGGAGAAGGAGGAAGGGGAAGAGAAGGAGAAGAAGAGGAAAATAAGAGAAGAAGGGGAAGAAGGAGAGGAGGAAGGAGGAAGGAGGAAGGGGAAGAGAAGGAGAAGGAGGAGGAGTTCTCGACGTCTTCTTCTGCGCATGCACGTCCCGCCACCGCCCAAGGTATATGCACCGTCCCTTTGTGAATGTCGGCCTTTGTGCCGTGAATGTCGGCCTTCGTGCCGTTGTGAATGTCTTGAATGTCGGCCTTCGTGCCCTTGTGAATGTCAGCCTTCGTACCATGAATGTCGGCCTTTGTGCTATTGTGAATGTCGTGAATGTCGGCCTTCGTTCCCTTGTGAATGTCGGCCTTCGTGCCATTATTTTTTGCAGGTTTTGGAAACCTCCCTGTACAGGGGAGGTTCTGCTGAAATTTTCAACTTATAGTGTTGTGTTTCTTGTTTTGTAGAGCAAGACCTGTCGAAGGGGACCCATGGTACCTAGGTGACCCCGATCGTCTTCGTTGGTGTTGCGGTCCTGCCTGCACAGCCTCGCTTCGCCACTGCCCCGCTAGCCTGACTCCACCACCACCCTAGGTATAAATAACCTCTCTTCCTTATCGTTGTCGTAGATCGATGTAACCCAGTTAGGCATCTCCTGTACGAAAGAGATACGGTTAAAAGTATGCAGATCTTTGCATATGTATAACCGTATCTGTTTCGGATTGTCCACGTTTTCTGGACAGCCTGCGGATGCGTAGACGAGGTTAGTTTCCATGGTCTGCTTCAATCCGAGATAGAGTTTTGGCATCACCTCTGTGTTGTTCTCTGGATACACACTCTCCCTGCCAGGACGTATATCTGGAGAACAGCGGGGAGGTGCTGCCGAAATTCTATCTCGACTCAGAGTAGACCATGGAAACTGACCTCATCTACGCATCCGCGGGTGGGATTAGGACATATCCTCACCTATTAGATAGTAGGAACACCACGTAGATGCAGTTGATGGTTACGTTACTCGTTGATATCTATTTTAGAGGATGGATGACCGTGAGTGGATGTACACGGGATACAGAAGTCAGAGTGATTTCAGCACTAAATGGGGGCAGAAGACCGAGGCTTTCTTGGACCGTGCATTCGACAGGGGTGCGAATAGAGCGCATCTAATGAAGTGTCCCTGCAGCATGTGTGCAAACAGAAAATGGCAAAAGAAGGACAACATGGGTATACATCTTCAGAAGCATGGCTTTATGCCGGACTATACTTGGTGGATCCACCACGGTGAAGCCCATTGGATGAGAGAGGAAGTGGTGAGACCATGCCTCGAGCATGTTGATGATGATGGCAGGGTTGCACACATGTTAGATGACTATCAACAAGCACAGACCCCTGATGGACGTGCGGAGGAGACGGAGGCATCTGCAAAGGCGTTCTATGACATGATGTCTTCGGCACGGAAACCCCTTCATGATCGGACAATGGTTTGTCAACTCGATGCCATTGGACGCGTGATGGGGTTCAAGGCCGAGATCAACATGGGTCGACAACACTTCGATGGTATGTTGGCCTTGATTGCTAGCATGCTTCCAGAGGGCCACATTCTGCCAAAGAGCCTGTACGAGTGCCAGAAACTCCTTGATGGACTCAAGATGTCTTACGAGCAGATACATGCTTGTCCGAATGGGTGTGTCCTCTTTAGGAAAGAACATGAGCATGAAAAGTACTGTCCGAAGTGCAAATCCTCTAGGTACCTGGAGGTAGACTCTAGGGATGGCCACAAGAAGCAGCTTACCGTCCCGATGAAAATCTTACAGTACCTCCTGTTCATGCTGAGGATCCAACGGCTATACATGAGCGAGGAATCCGCTAAGCAGATGACGTGGCACAAACAGGGCACACGATACAATCCTGACAAGATGGTACATCCGTCCGATGGTGAAGCATGGAACCACTTTGATGGCATTCATCATGAGAAAGCATCAGAGCCTCGTAACGTATGTATTGCATAAGTTCTCAATGAACTTGTTTCAATAATCCTGCACTATTCTACATCCAACCCCCTTGTTTGTCATTATAGGGAATTCATTCATGAATACTGGCCCCATTCAAGGGAACCAACCCTGCCAGAATGTGATACCCTTC
Organism: Miscanthus floridulus; assembly: GCF_019320115.1. Taxonomy (NCBI): domain Eukaryota; kingdom Viridiplantae; phylum Streptophyta; class Magnoliopsida; order Poales; family Poaceae; genus Miscanthus; species Miscanthus floridulus. Next base: position 25,282,358 of record NC_089589.1, on the reverse strand, counting down.
TTTCCAAGGGTGCGGGACAAGGGAGCCCCGATTTTATTTCCTGGTTCAAAACCAAGGTATCGTCCAATTTAGCCCCGATTTGTTGTTGCTCGTACGTCCGATTAAAATAACAATGTATCCTGCTTGAGCTTGCAGGCCCGAACTGATGCGTTTATCAGTGCTGAGTTGAGACAGGTTGCCAACGGCTGTGACCAAAGGGTCAAGTCATCGGACGCCTATGACGTGAATGGATATCGATTTCACACAGGAAGCTACAAGTGGAGGCGGCCCAATCGAAGATCCACAAATAGCGGGGTTTTTACGCCCGACACTGATGGCGTAGACTATTATGGAAGAATTGAAGAAATATACGAACTTTCATTCCGTGGTAGCACAAATCTTTATCTTGTCGTATTCAGATGCCATTGGTTTGATTCGGGAGTAACGAGGAAGACCCCTCATCTTGGTCTAGTCAAAATTCGACAGGATTCCGTCTATCCAAGAGGCGATGTGTACATTGTGGCGCAACAGGCCACACAGGTTTATTATACGCCATATGCTTGCAAGACTAGACCGGATCTTAGTGGTTGGTTTGTTGTGCACAAGGTCTCGCCACATGGCCGGCTACCTATCCCAAATGATGAAGATTACAACTTCAACCCAAGCACGTATGACGGAGAGTTCTATCAAGAAGATGGGCTACAAGGGAGGTTTGAGATAGACTTAACCGGCGAGATAGGAATGGATGTAGACAATGTAATGGTTGATGATGATGACGATGGAGATGAAGTGCGAAATGCAAAGGACTTACAAATGCTTGAGCGATTACGTGTAGGCAATGACAATGAAGACAACATTCCTCCATCGGAAAGTGTTGATTATTTTGACATGGTTAATAGTGATGATGAGACTTACGATCCAGCTAATCCTGATCATGAAGATTATTTGTAACATACATGTAATACTTTGTAATTTTGTAATTTTGTTTTGTTTTGTTTATTTTGCATCTATTTCTAATTACTTCTTTCTTCTTTTTAATTGCAGGTGACTGAACAAAAATGCCAGGCGACTGGCAGAGGAACTTGAGCTCGTTCTACCATGGAGCCTCTGGTGTAGGAGCCTCCAGCAGAGGGGGCAAGGAGGAGCAAGGGACGTCTTCGATGAGGCGGAGGAGCACGAGGACCACGACCAGGAGGAACAGGAGGACCACGCCTGTGGTCCAGCAGCAGCAGCAGGAGGAGGAGGAGCAGGTGCAATAGGAGGCGGGCGAGGAGGAGGAGACGCTGGTCCAGGAGGAGGCGGACGAGGACAAGGATGAGGACGGGGGCGGGACGGGAGCTACCGCTTCCTCTAGTTCATCAGGTGTCTACTTGCGAGGACCCTCCACCCTCCTTGATCGACTGCATACTCGTCTACGCCCAGTGATTTGCCCAGAGGGGCAAAGGTAAGTGCCTTTGCATGTTATCACTTTTACTTCATATGCTATGTTCGATATCGAAATAGAGACTAATATGTTTTCTTAATCACTTCTGTAGAGGGTGGGAGATTGTGTCGGGGAACACTGTCTCCCGCCATGTCAATTGCATCCTAGGTCTCCTGTGCAGGAGACACTTCCCTGGCATGGTCATGCATGCTGGGAACCTCGAGCCCGCCTTCATGTTTGCCCACTACGAGTCCGCCCCCCACGTGGAAGCAGGCACCGTGGCTGCACTCGTCATTCAGGAGTTCTGGGTAAGTCTTCCTCGCGCTACATGGCTCAATACAACGCACTCATTGGACTCTACTTGAAATAACTAATGCATACATCGTGTCTGTATATGCAGGAGTACTTCAAACTTGATGATGGATTCGAGGGCACGGCGGAGGCAGTGGCTAAGCGAGCTTGCAGGAAACGCGTCGTCGACGTCCATCATGAGGCGCGACTCTAGGCCATCATAGATTACTATGGGATGAAGCTCGGACAGAAGGTCACCAAGAAGGACATCCGAGAACAAGACTTGATGCTGACCAAACCCCAGTTCCTTGAGGTAGCTAAAGAACATTAAAATTGGTTCCTTTTGAGATTAAGTACAAATCACTTGTTTTTCTAATTTGTCAACTACTTGATGATGTGTAGGTGATTCCTTGGTGGTGCAACGGGTGCCCCATGGCTTGGGCGAAGATGGTGGACAGGTGGTTAAGCGCAGAGTGGGCCGCTCAGCACGCGGCTGCCCGGCAGCGGTGTTTGTTCATGCCAGGTGTATCACACCATCAAGGCAACTGCAACCTCTTCGGATACGCCCGAGCGTGGGTACATGGTCATGTTTCTATTCTTCTTGCTTTCGTTGAACTCGGCAAAGAATTCTAATCATCTTGTTTTTGTTCTTGCAGTCGGCGGCACATCAAGGCCAAGAGTGCTCCAACTTCGCCGCATTTGCCATGGCACACAAGGGCAAGGCGTCGTCCGGCGTCTCCTTCAACCCGGACGACCCGGCTGAGGCGTACACAAACTCGAGTGCCTACGAGAAAATCATGGAGTACACGTCGGCGGCAAGATCGATCCATGGGCCGGAGTATGATCCAAGGACCGACAACATTGATGCAAACACCATCTTGAGGATTGGACAAGGCAAGAAGCATGGCCGCTACTGGATTGGCGACAGCGTGATCGACATGGCCTCTACTCCCACTCTCTCCCAGATCCAAGCACAGAGCACGACCGCCTCCTCACTCTCGGCGATACGCTCACGGCCGAGCATTTCACAGCACCGGGTCGACACACTCCAGGTTATTCATGTTTTACTCATCGTACATTGATCTTTACACAACTCTATTTCCTTTGCATTATTGTAACATTAGCTTTGCAACAATTTGTAGGCCTAGGTGGAAGAAGCAAACAGGAGGGCCCAGGAGCTGGAGCTGGGGTTGGCTGCCGAGCGGGCCGCGCGGGAGGTCGACAAACTCGCCCAGGAGAAAAGGTTAGCGGACATTATTGCCTGGATGCAAACTACGACGGGTGCTGCTATGCCTCCTGGGTTAATGGGTCCACCTTAGCCTCCTCACTCCGCTACTCCAGTGAGTAATGTCACACATGCAAGGAATTGCTACAATCGCTATTCAACTAATCTTGTCTCATGCAATCTCTTCTCCTGTGTGCAGCCTCAGTCGGCGGGTTTGAACAACCCAGCTTAGGGCACTCCGAACCAGCAGATGTTTCCTTCCCCGTCGTCAGCAGGATGGCCACATCAAGGGCCGCTTCAGTGAGTAGAGCTTGTAGTTTCATGTCTTGTTCTCTTCGCAATGGATTTCTGTCCGAGACAATGTTGTTGTCATGCATGTGTTATTGTGACATGTGGTGATGGATTTGAACTACTTGTTGATGATGTGGAATCCTGTCGAATAATGGATAGAATTACTGTGACATGTGGTGAACGGATGTGATTCATGTGGTATGTGTGATGGATTGTGACATATAAGGTGCTGGATGTGGTATATATGTGATAGATGTGATATATGCTATATGTTGTGTTTGCAGTGATCGATAGCAAAAAACAAAAAAAAAACAAAAAATTTTAGTCACTTTGCCGAGTGTAACACTCGGCAAAGAGCCTTTGCCGAGCGCCTTTTGCCCTGGCACTCGGCAAAGCTGCCAAAAAAATGCGCTACAAGGTCTCTTTGCCGAGTGCCAGTACCCTGGCACTCGGCAAAGCTGTGTACACTAACATGTGTTTCCCAGCTTTGCCGAGTGCCAGGACTCTGGCACTCGGCAAAGAATTTTTCAAATTTTTTTTCTTTGCCGAGTGCCGTCTCAGCTAGGCACTCGGCAAAGGATTTTTCAAAAAAAATATTTTTTTCTTTGCCGAGTGCCGGGTCAGGAAGGCACTCGGCAAAGGATTTTTCAAAAAAAAAAATTCTTTGCCGAGTGCCGGGTCAGGAAGGCACTCGGCAAAGGATTTTTCAAAAAAAAAGGGAAAAGCTTTGCCAAGTGCCTTCCTGACCCGGCACTCGGCAAAGACGCCGTCAACGGCTGACGGCCAATTTTCTTTGCCGAGTGCCGTCCTGGCACTCGGCAAAGCCTTTGCCGAGTGCCCGACAAACGGCACTCGGCAAAGAACCCTTCGCCGGATGCGGCTTTGCCGTTTGCTCTTTGCCGAGTGTGGCACTCGGCAAAGCCTTTGCCGAGTGCAATAGGGCCTTTGCCGAGTGCCCCAAGCACTCGGCAAAGAGCGCGTCTCCAGTAGTGTATTTTGCTTCGAAGGCCCTTGATTGAACACCAAGAACGTTCTGCACTTGCTCCTGCAACTCTGTTGGATCCTCTGCTTTAAACATAATCGAGCACTTGGAATTATTGATGAGCTGTCCCGTATAGTTCTCATAGGTCTCAAATGACTGCTCTTACCTGTTGGGCTTGGGTTCTATGTCCGCCCTGAAAACATATGTGTATCATCGACAAAGAGGAGATGCGAAATGCCCGGAGCGCCTCTGCAAATCCTCAGCTCTTGAAGGAGATTCATCTGAACTTTCCTGTTTATTAATCTTGACAACCCGTCAGCAACAAAAAGAAACAACTACGGTGAAAGCGGATCACCTTGGCGTAAACCTCGTGAAGGGGAGAACGGTGCTGATAAGGCACCATTGAAGCAAACCTGGTAGTTCACCGATGACACACACGTCATTACACGGTGAACCCATGAACTTTGAAAGCCCAGCTTCAGTAAGACGTTGTTCAAAGAACATACGTCCCGGGATGAACGCACTCCAACTTAGTGATATAATATCCTGCAACAACGGCCTTAGTCAGTTGACAATGCACTTAGACACAATCTTGTAGATCATATTGCATAGGCTAATTGGCCAAAAATCTTTCATCGTTCCAGGCTCTTGAGTTTTTGTAATAAGAAGTATACATGTATCATTTACTCCATCAGGCATCCTGCCAGTCTCAAAGAATTGAAGCACAGACGGTATGATATTCTCCGTTAGGGCCCGTTCGTTTAGGTTGATTTCCAGCCGGAACGCTTCCCGGTGATGGTTGGCGGGTATAAAATACAGCCACCTTCCGGCCCGGATCGGTTCCGGCACTCCTTTCCGCTTGAAACGAAGGGGCCCTTAACAGTAGCCAGTTTCTTTGGAAGAATCTTGCCGGGTAGCCGTTCGGTCCTAGGGCCTTTAGTGGTCCAATTTGAAATAGAGCATCACCAATTTCTTCCGCAGTATAAGGAGGTTTGCATAGGTCCCAATTCATATCCGGCGTGACACACTCCTAAAAAAGATCAACTATGGCATCTGGAACAACGTTTTCATCTCTGGTGAAAAGTCCTAAAAAATAGGAGGTCGCTGCCAGACTCATCTCCTGTTGGTTCGAGTTCCAGCTTCGGTCCTCCAAGCGCAGTTTCTTTATATAATTTTACTTTGCCCTCCAAACCGCCTTCCGGTGAAAGATTTTTGTATTTTTATCACCCTCTCGCAGCCACGTGATCCCTGATCTTTGAAGCCACATCATTTGTTCTCGATCAGTACAGCAGCTCATCTAACTCTCTTTTAATCTGGAAGATACGGTCGCGGTTTTGAATCAGATCATCTGCTTCCAGATCTTCCGCCTGTTGACGCAAAGACTTCAGCTTATTAAGGGCGTGACTAAACTTGGATTTGCTCCAAGTATGTAATGCCATCGTCACTTGCTTCAGAGACTCTGCTATGCAACCCAAATCACTACCTGGGTTTTTATCGAGCCAGGCCCTTTCAATCTCCCGGGCCAGGTCATCTGCTCTCTCCCACATAATTTCATAGCGAAAACTACGCTGGCCTTTCATCATACCGGTCCCACCGGATAAGTTAAGAGCAAGGGCTTTGTGATCCGACCTTGACGAACTCAGGTGAGTCACCGAAGCCTCCGGAAACAAACTGCACCACTCCGAATTTGCAACACCACGATCCAACGAAACCTAACGTTCCTCCGTCCCCCTTGATTGTTGTTATAAGTCCAAGGAAGACCACGAAAGCCAATATCCTGGACTTCACAGAAACCCAACACCTCCCTAAAATCCTCCATCTACCTTTCAGGCCTAGGAGTCTCCCAAAAATGTTCATGCTGCCACAAGCCCTCGTTAAAGTCCCCCATCATGAGCCAGGGTCCTACCCAAGAACCCTTAAGCCTTCTAAGTAACTCCCACATAAATTTCCTGTTCTCAACATGAGGCTCACCATAAACAAAGGTAGCTCTCCACGGAGCACCATCCATAGTTTCATTAACCAACACATCCAAAGCACGATCTCCTTGATAGAGGAGAGTTACATTTATTGACTCATCCCAATAAAGGGCTAGACCACCACTAAGGCCAACACTGCTAACAGCTATACTATGATTAAGACCAAGCCTCCAAGTGAGGTTTCTAGCATGAATTGCATGCATTCGAGTTTCAGAAAGAAAAAATAACTTTGGGGAAAACGACTTAACAAAGTCGTAGAGCTCCTGAACTGTTCGTGGGTTCCCCAACCCACGACAGTTCCAAGCTAGACCATTCGTGGCTCCTGACGGGGCTTGCCTTGCCGTCATGGTATAGTCTAGGAAGTCGCCAGTCTTGCTTCTCTTTGCAGGAGATTCCTTACAATTGTTGCCACCTCCAGCTCTGAAAGGATCTAAATGGCTAGAGGGGGGTGAATAGCCTATAAAAATTTCCTACAAACCACAATTGACACTAGAGCAAAGTTGATTAGTAAATAACACGGTGCTTATGCAATTTGCTCTAGCTCTACTACACCACAAGCAAGCCTCCTACATAATACTAGTTGCTATGATCTCTAAGGTTGGATTCACATAATCAAACAAACTAGCAACTACTTCTACAATAGAGAGCTAGCAAGAGAACTAATTACAACTAGTTACAACTAAGCTACTCTACTAGCTACACAAGCAAGCAAGCTCTACACAAATATACTAGGAATGTAATGCACAAGTAATAGAGCTTTATACTGAACCATGCAAGTGACAGTATGAATACCAAATGAACACTGAGATTTATCCCCATGGTTCAGTTGCTTGCCGGTAACCTACGTCCACATTATGGTGAGTCCAAACTAGGTGGCTCACGTGCTAATAAGCATCACACGCCTAGACCAACACTTGGGCACTGTAAGAACCACACTAGAGAGCACTCCACAAGCCACGATTCCACTAGAGTTGCTTTTTGTGAATCTCCCGCGGGGACTAAGCACAAGAACCCCTCACAGTGCCTTGATCGAGACATCAACAATCACCAAAGCTGCTCACCGATCCACCACTGCTCCAAGCCGTCTAGGTGGTGGCAACCACCAAGAGTAACAAGAAATCCCGCAGCAAATATGATCACTAGTGCCACTAGATTCCTCAATTCAATGCAAATGCACTTGGCATCACTCCCAATGTCACTTAGATGATGAACAAGTGAAGGAGATGAGTGGGAGAAGTTTTGCTCTACCCTAGAGGGTGTATCACAACTAAAAATGGCCAAGAGAGCCTCCCCAAGCTGGCCAAGCAACTTAAATAGAGCCTAAAGCTTCGCACTAGCCATTAGATTCCTCAGTCAATCGTTGCACCCGTTTCTCGGGACCGTCGGACTGTCCGAGCCACGGTCCAACGCCCTTGTGTCGCTCCACGTGTCCCTTGGTTCAAAACTAGCCATTGCTGCACCCAATGTCTCTCTGCCGTGGTCCGACCCAGGCGAGTCTGAGGACCGTCGAACCAATGCACAAGAACGGTCCGACGCGGTCCAGAGAGCTCCCGAGAGTTCAAATCTTGTCAGACCATAGTCCAGCTGAGGCCATTGAACCAACTCAGATGGTCCAAAGTCCCTCCGCTCGCACGACTTTCCCTGCTAAACTTTGGTCGGACCGGTGAACAGTGTGCCCATCGAGTCCGACAGTGCACTTTCACCGAGTCCGATGCTCGTGCTTGATCCTGCCATGTTTCTGGATAACGGGTTGGACTAGGACGACGCCCTAGGGTTCAATGCCGTCACCGCTCTCTCCTTTGATGCATGGTTAGGGTTAGCCGTCGGACCGGCTAGGGCAATGGTCCAATGCTTCCAGTGTAGGGTCCAATGCTCCTGTCTCTTCTCTCTTAAGCACAACCCTTCAACCCTTGCTCTCATGTGCCAACACAATAGTGTCCCAAACACTTGTGCACGTGTGTTAGCATTTTTCAAAGCATTTTCGAGGGCTTGTTAGCTCACTAGGTCCTAATGCACATGCATGGAGTCGTTTCACCTTGTGGCACTTAGATAACCGCATTAGCCTTGATATTTCCTCTCTTTATAGTATGGCTATCTATCCTAAGCCCAATCACACACTTTATTGCGTCTTGACTGGCAAAACAAAATGCCCTAGCTTATTGTTGGTATTTATGAGTGCAAACTAAAATATAAGAATTCTGCAAGCGCATAGAATACCATTGTAGCATTTCACCGGGAGTATTCCAGGTATCGTTATTTAAATTTTATCACAGGAAAACAATGGAATAAAGATAAGAGGAATATCTACTAAACAACATACCCGCATAGCTAGAGCTGGGGTAAATGTAAAGATAGGCATTAAGCATAATGACACTCAGGGGATAAATCCTTGATAGAATTAATAGACTTGATAATTTTGGAGTATAACGGGTGAGGTAGATTCCTATGATATTCGCACTTCAGGCATATAAACTTATTATAGCAAAAGATTAATTCTACGTTCATGCATAAGGGACATTACTAAAGAAGAGTATAGCTAAATATGCCTCTTCTGTCACAATCGGGTCCTACTAGTCCTACAAACGGGAGGTGGATTATAGAGAACCAATGAGGCTGTCACACCCGTGGTCTACCACACGTTCCGGAATGCAGGGTGAATCCGTAGGCACTACAATGTATAAGCACCACGCTGACACAAAGTCTGCTACTTAGCCATGATCGATCACTAAGCCAAGCGCTCTGTGATCCTATGCATAAACATAAAGATAACTTCGACTACTCTAAGCATATAACCAAAATAAGCATAACCATGTAGATAAGAATATGACATGTAAATATTGAAGTCTCATAAGATATGAAAGTGTAGATACAATGGCTTACCAATCCTCCAAGACTAGATCTGCAATCTGGACATGAGTCCAACTCGACCCTAACTCTCTACTATGTTGTAGAGTTCTAGAGCATTCCTCCTTGTGTGTCTTGATCCTATCTTTCAAGGATCTGAGAGCGTGCGCTGGCTGGCATCGAGCTCGTGTTGCCGAGACAATGAGCTCTCCGCCTGCTACATCACCGCATGCTCGAGCAGTGTGCGAATCTCATGGTGGGCCTAACGATCCTCAGACGTCGTGGCCTCTAGAAGGCCATGGGGCAAGGACACCATGACGGTGATGTTCTGGCTTGCCCGGGCAAAGCGAGGGAGGGCTTCATCATCTGTGATGATCCTCCAGTTCACGTCGTGGGCCATGGCACGTGCGCGCCCACCGTCTCAGCGGCGCTCTATCTCTTGATCGAGCTCAGCGCATTCTTGCTCGAGCCGGAGTCGCACTTCCCTGATCTATCGGTGTCGGGCTTTCAGCTGCTCCACCAGCATGCGTGGCGGGGCTGCTGTCTCCCTTTTGGCCTCGTCGTCGAGGTCGTTTGTTGGGGTAGCCTCCCCCTCATGGATGCTTTTGATGTGCCCCTCAGGGGTACCCATCATGAAACATTCACGAGAGGGGTGATGGCTTCCCCTACTGGAGTTAGAGCCAGAGGGCGACTCTAGCTCCTCTGCCAAGAGGTCATGGAAAGACTCCACGACGTGTTCGATCACCCCCATGAATTCATCGTTCATGGGGGGTGGAACCATGCGTTGTGCCACAAGGTAGCTAACGGTTGCCGCGGCATTGCGGAGACCGAACAGAAGCACTGTCGGGATGCTCCGTATGAGGTGTTCTAGAGAGAGGGGTTCCCCTCTCAGTGAGCCACGCCATGTCATTGGCGTCAGAGAAAGTGAGGTGGCGCGGGTCCTCCCTGGACGGCTGGGGTCCCAGGGAGACACCGAGCTAGCGCTCAAGCCTCCCGTAGTCGAGGCCGATGGAGGGGAGAGGTTGGATGGCGGCGTGAGCCAATGTCAACTCTCCTCCCACCGTGATGATGAAGTCTAAGTGAAAGGTCCTAATATGGCTAGAGGGGGGTGAATAGCCTATTTAAAAATCTACAAATCAACTAGAGCAATTTGATTAGTATGACAAATAGCGTAATGCAAACTTGCTCTAGCTCTACAAGGGTTGCAAGCCACCTATCCAACAATTCTAGTTGCAATGATTACTTAGGCACACAAACTTGCTATGTAATTACTCACTAAGAGCTCTCAACCTTGCTACTCTAAAGAGCTCAACTAGATGAATGTAAATAATAAAGCAAGCTCTCAATTCTAATTACACTAAAGAGCTTGTATCAACTAGTTTGCAAGAATGTAAATGAGTGAGTAGAGTGATTATACCGACGTGTAGGGGATGAACCAATCACAAGATGAATATATAGCCAATCACCGGGAGAATGCCAAAGAAGAGAGACAATTGATTTTCTCCCGAGGTTCACGTGCTTGCCAACACGCTACGTCCCCGTTGTGTCCACCAACACTTGGTGGTTCGGCGGCTAAGAGGTGTTTCAGAAACCTCGTCCACACGATTGGACACCACAAGAACTGACCCACAAGTGAGGTAACTCAATGACACGAGCAATTTACTAGAGTTACCTTTCGGCGCTCCGCCGGGGAAGGTACAACTCCCCTCACAATCACCGGAGACGGCCACGAACAATCACCAACTCGTGCCGATCCTCCACCGCTGCACCGAGCCGTCTAGGTGGTGGCAACCACCAAGAGTAACAAGCGAAATCCGCAGCGCAACACGAATACCAAGTGCCTCTAGATGCAATCACTCAAGCAATGCACTTGGATTCTCTCCCAATCTCACAAAGATGATGAATCAATGATGGAGATGAGTGAGAGGACTTTGGCTAAGCTCACAAGGTTGTTATATCAATGAAAATGTGCAAGAGAGCTCCCTTGAGCCGGCCATGGGGCTATAAATAGAGCCCCAATCAAATAGAGCCGTTATACCCCTTCACTGGGCAAAACACGTTCTGACCGGACGCTCCGGTCATACTGACCGGACTCTAGACCCAGCGTCTGGTCAACCGATGTAAGCCATGTGTCATCCTACGTTCAACAGGAGTTGTCTAATCTTAACGATCATGACATGACCGGACGCGTCAGTTACAAAGTGACCGGACGCTGGATCTCAGTGCCCGGCCGTTTCCAATAAGCTCCCCGAGGCGTATTTCTTCGACCGGACACGTCCGGTCCACCTTGACCGGACATAGACCAGCGTCTGGTGCAATGCCCTTGGTACTGTGCAGACCTGTCAGTTTGACCAGACACAGAAACCTGCGTCCGGTGCATCTCAGGTCCAGCATCCGGTGCAACACCAAAACTGGCGACCTCTCTACCACACCTGACCGAACGCGCGCTGCCAGGGTCCGGTGCTTTCAGACCCATCGTCCGGTCCATTGACCGACATCAGCGTCTTCGTGATCAACTCATTTTCACTTCTTACTTCTTCACCCTTGCTCTAATGTGCCAACCACAAGAATTTGCATCCGGCGCAATAGAAAATAGGCATTCGGCGCTTTCGGGAAAATGGAATGCCTATTTTCTATTGCGCCGGATGCAAAGGGACCCCAAACCCATCTCAACCCTACAAACACCACCTCCTTTGTAGATGTGCCAACACCACCAAGTGTATCACCTTGTGCACAAGTGTTGGCATATTTTCACAAACATTTTCAAGGGTGTTAGCACTCCACTAGATCCTAAATGCATATGCAATGAGTTAGAGCATCTAGTGGCACTTTGATAACTGCATTCTAATACGAGTTTCACTCCTCTTAATAGTATGGCTATCTATCCTAAATGTGATCACACTCACTAAGTGTCTTGATCACTAAAACAAAATGACTCCTATATTTTATACCTTTGCCTTGAGCCTTTTGTTTTTCTCTTTCTTCTTTTCCAAGTTTAAGCATTTGACCATCACCATTGTCATCACCATTGTCATGATCTTCGCCATTGCTTCATCACTTGGAGTAGTGCTACCTATCTCATAATCATCTTGATAAACTAGGTTAGCACTTAGGGTTTCATCAATTAACCAAAACCAAACTAGAGCTTTCACTAAGTCCCTGAAGCGCATGCGTGCGCCCAGGACCTAGCTGATACCATAGCTAGCCATCCATGGCCTAATGTTAATGTTGGAACACGCAAAGGTCCCCTACCTGGCGCGCTAACTATCGATGTTTTGAGTAAACACCAATTAGTAAATTTGTGTTATTGCGCGTCTAACCCGGATGGTGTGCTAAAAGACACAAGGTTTATACTGGTTTAGGTAGAATGTCCCTATGTCTAGTTCGTGGCTGTTGCTCATGTTATTAGCACTAAAAAGTTCATAGTAGGGGTTACAAACGGGTGAGAGAGGAAAAGGTCCCAAGTCTCTAATCCTCAATGGATGGCCTTCTAGAGGGGCTTGTTGATGATAGTTAACAACCAACTTAAACCGTCCATTAAACATGCATAAGGGCATAAATATAATCACCAATGAAGGTTTAGGGGTTTAAACTAATAAATTCCACAAGTTTTGGTGAATCTGTGTTTCTAGCAGGGTTTAATCAGAAAACCATCAAGGAGGACCTAATCATCAAAGGAAAATACAGAGTTCCGCCATGGTACCTATGTGGGAAGACTCTAGAAGGGTATAGAAGCGACGTCACCAAAGCGGAGGGCCACCCCCTGATAGGTGGGGCCGCCTGGCCTGCATGTGGGGCCACCCGGCCCCCCTGGTCCCACCTATCAGCCAGCTTCGTATGGCAGTCTCCCACCACCTTTGAGGATGCATCTAGGTCGTTGCTTAAATCGGTTTGATCCAAGGGCTCACGTTGGACCCTCAGGGCTATATAATCCAGCCCATGCCTCCCTTAGGAATCATAAGTGATCAAGTCCTTTGAGATGATAGAAATCCTAATCTCCTCAGAGCTCTTCCTCCTCCATAGCATAGCTTGTTAGGATAGATCTAGAATGAGGCAAGCAGAACTTTGCTTGGATTCCTGATCTTGTCAAAAGTGTGGTTCGGTATAAACTTTGTACCCCTCTCTCTTTTATTTCTTCATTATTTTTACATGCTAGTTACAATTGTTATGACAATCTCAATATTCATCTTATTCATGTTCTTCATTATGATGTTCATCGTCTACTTTGATTATATGCTTAGTATAGATAGTTTATCATTATGTTTATGCATAAGTTCGTATAGCGCCCACTCCAAGGTACCATGGGTGGGGTGGTCGACATTGTGTAAGTATGGTGCTTATACGTTGTTTACCTGTAGATACACCCTATATTCTAGGTCATGTGGTAGATCACGGATTTGACACTCCCATTGAGTCCTTTATAGTCCACTCCCCGAATATAGGCGCACATAGGGTCAGATTACGAAGGTAGAACAAGCTCTGCCCTCAATCTTCCTTAGTAATATCCCTTTTGTATAGATATGATGATAATCTTAGCCATGATTATTTGGTGTAATTGCACTAATCAAATGTATGCTTTGACTTGTAATTAAGAATGACTTAGGAATTATTCCTTTAATATTCTACCTGACCATGCTAATGCCATAGAAAGGAGTGCTCTGAGTGACTTATCATTGTGATTACTTATCATATATACATATCTTATCTTATGACTTATCCCTGTTGTGAGTAGAGTATTTGTTATGGTTTACTTCTCCTTCAATAATATAAGTTATCAATACATGTCTATGCTAGACCTTCCCAGTGGTAAAAATATAAATAACGATACTTGGAATACTCTCAGGTAAAATGCTACAAGGGTATATTATCTGTGCGCTTGCGAATACTCTTTATTCATAGATTTATATAGTCACATACTTTAATAAAGATCTGCTTAGTGTTGTTCTATTGGTAATACTATGTAGTACCAACACATATCTTTGGCATCATCACTAGGGATGAAAACATAGTAAAGTTAGGAGATATAGGTTTATAATAGGTGGCTAAGTACTTCAACCAAGTGACACGTTAATAAATACCAATAAGCATTTCTAGGCTGTTGCTAGCGGTTAGGATTTAAACTTCATTCTTAGTAGCAACGCTAAGAAATATCAATAGGGGTCTAAGGGGCCTTTTATATGGGGGATGGAGTAGGGAGCAAGTCAGTTCCACATCATCGATCCGTGTCACGACTTCATCTCGTCCCTTGATTCGAACCGACTTGAATGCATGTTGGAGATTGAGCCTCATAGGTGGTGGATGCTTCACGTCGAAGGAGGACTTGACAGGAGTGGCCCATAGATCGGCAGACCCCCCTGTTAGCCTCTTGCGCTGATGTTTAGTGGTAAGTCTTGGATGATGGTCTTGAGGCCCTTTTTAGCTGAGTCCGTCGTCGATCATCAAAATTACTTGATGTATTATGGCCCAATTTGGCCCGTAGAATGGCTAAATTCACCTACATATAAATATTCACCAAGACTTGTGGAATTCGTTAGTTTAAAGCTCCTAAACCTATGGTGATGTTTGATGTTAAGGATTCTAGCAGGTAAAGTTGATGATTTATTTTTGCTGTAGCGATTGTTAACAATAACCCCCACACTTGTTCTTTGCTCGTCCCGAGTAAGATTCAAAATGAAGTATCATGAGCATAACATCTTAAGATATACAACTAACATAAAGGCTATTCCAAAACATTCCTTACACAGGTGGGATATGTGGCATTGGCTAACATGTATCCTTAAGCGGTTGAAAAGTGGAACAGCTCTCGAAGTGAAGTCATCTTTCCAAATCCTTATCTTAGCAACTTGGAAGTTTTTAAAGTTTTCACAAGAAAAGCATAGTTCACTTTATACTCCTCAAATGGTACTCTCAAATCACTCAATGGTGTATGATTCCTCACCAAGGCATATCATAGCAATGCCTTCTTTTCCATCCTACTTCTAAAAAGCTTATGTGGAGTTCAGGTAGGGAAAAGTATACAGGCATACTTGCATTGCATATATTGTTAAGTCAAACAATGGATCCATGGAAAAAATGTCTTACTCTTAGATCAAGATGTGCATGTGTATGGATATATGGTGGATATATACTCCTTTTGTAGATATGATCTCTCTCTACAACTTATTATTTTGAGACATGGCTATCTTTCTTCTTTCTCTTTTTTTCAACTAAGCATGAGCCTTCATGTGCTCACATATTTTTTCTATACTTGGACCTTCATGTGTCCATATATATATTTTTTCATTTTTCATACTTTTGCATAGCCCATGCCTCTTCTACTAGACCATATATTTAGAGAGAGATCACTATCTTTTCATGGAGTATTTATTTGGTGGAACCTAATAAGCATGTTTTTGCCTACTCCTATTGTAGGAGTAGAACATTTTTGGGTGGATCTAAATGGAAAGCAAGTTTTTGCGCCTACTCCCAGTGTAGGAGTAAGTGCATATTTTGGTAGTGTGTACCTGATCTTGATCATGAGAGCATGATAAATTTCTCAACAAGGGTCGACAAAGTTTGACCAAGCTCAACACAATAACAAGCAACATATGTAGAAGGTTTAAAACATATATCAACATCATATGGCTTTGGTAGGAATTTCTCACCATTGAGTAGTATGTGATACTATGGTTTTATAACATTTTATCAAAACAACATCTCCAAGTACCTTGATTAGAATCGGATAGGATTTCAAAGCCAGAACTATTGTCCTATAAAGATATTTTCCCCAGAAGCAGTAAGTATATGTATATGGAACAAACTTTATGTGAGCTTCTATCTCGAAGATATCATAAACATGTCACTTTTCAAAATTTTAATTGAAGTGTGGTCGTGGTTCATTTTAAGATTGCATAAAAACATGTCAAAGTATCACACATGTACCAAGAGGATGGGATGAAATGTCAAACCAGTGTTTTGAAGTGAAGTATTAGTAGTGGAAGCTAGCAGCATCTTGTTCATTGTGCATCATTGTTGCAGATTCAGAACTTTTACTTTCGGGTTCACCAAATTTCGCCCCCACACTTGGTTCGAAGTGTGTCCTATTTAGAAAGACAAGGGTAGAGATCAAGTGCATGGGCTCTGTTGGTGGAAAAACACCAACAGAACCAAAACTTTATTCATTTCTCTCTAGCCTTAAGCACAGTTGAATACTGATAAGGTTGATGTTATGAGTCTTGTTCATTCTTATAACATGGGTGATAATATCAGAAAAAATGAGTATGAATATAACATTTGAATACATCTGGCAAAAAGGGTTGAGTGGCTTAACCTATGTAAGGATTGTCCAACTTTACATAATGTATCAAATTTTACATGATTATGACTATCATCATCCTAGACATAAGATATGCAACATTTTAGCTCATTTGGTTAAGACTATGAGATCAAGAAAGTAGGTGCTATGAACAAACTTAAAGAACAAAACATGTTGAGTTAGTCAGGTTGGATCAAGTAAAGTTGTAACTCAAACATGTTTGTTTCTTCATTTATGTGCATACCAGAATCAAGGAAAAGTTTTTAAATAATGACCATGTACCTTAAGATGTTACCTTTATCATTGGAGCATGATAGCACCATGTGACGAAGGGTAGATGACTTGTGGTGGTTCTTTCCTTCCACTTGAAACTTTCCTTGCTCAGCTAGCCTTGTATCTTGAGTTGTTCATGAGCATCTTATCACCTATATTGCGCTCCTTCTTCTATTCTTTTATCATGCCATCTTTTTATCTTTCTTTGTGAATCCTAGCATTGTGTTTGGACCCTTTGCTCCATTCATTGTTTCTTTTCTACAAAGGATTAGTGGACAACACATACCCGATGGAATGTACAAATAATTCAAAACAAGGGTAGTGTTGTCATAGAGCTAAAGGTCATTTTCTATGCTATAGAAAAGTTAGTTTTAACATTTTAATTAGCATAGAATATTTATCTCATGTTTTTAATATGTGTCTTTATTTTTTCACCATTACTTTTTCTCTTGAGGATTGATTTTATTTTACATTTTAAGTTTGACTTTCATGTATGGAATTTGCAAACACATTCAAACTTATAGAAACAAAGTAATACCGAGCATAGGGATTGTAGACCAGCGTGCCTAGAGCGATGGGGGCCTGTGAGGAGGAAGAGCATGGTCGGATCATCTGTAGAAGAGTCGACCTTCCTCCCCCACACTTGGACTTTTATGTCACTCGACATTTAAAGTCAAGTGTGAGTGTTGAAGCATCTCTTAGAGTGTTTTGGAACTCCCATGTTCTCGGACATTGTACACCCTTCGTTCTTTTTAAAATCTTTACCTGCAATGGTTAGTGACAAAGAATACTCAAAGGGAACTTGTCCTAGGAACATGTTTTTGTTAATTTTTTTATGGAGGAACTTTATTAGAGAGGGAAGTTAAAGTTTAGTTGTTCCAAGATGAGTTGTTTGGGATTTTATTGCCACCACACTAAGCATCTCGTGGGTTGCTTACACTCCACAGAGGTGTTTTATGGGGCGTGAAAACCCTTGACAGCACAGCCTTAGAGAAACTAAGCTATCATAGTTTTATTATGCAAAGAAATAATACTGAGCAAATATATATATATATTTATTTTTATTCTTTTCATAACTTAAGACAAGATTGTTTTAAGTTATTATGCATCAAGGAAAAGAGTTTGGATTGCAAAACTAAACATGCAAAAATTCAAAATCAAAAGTTGTATGGAAATGAAATATGAGATACATACCGATTTACCTATCGGTGAGGGCTCATGATTTTAGGTCCGTTGAGTAGGACCTCTCCCTTGCATTTAATTTTTCTTTGTACCATTCCGATTCAGGAGATGAAGTTCATCTTCCGTTAACCTTTCTTGATTTTCATTGATTCTTGGTTGACGAGTTGGTGTTCATTGGAGCTACAAACTTGAGTTCCTCCTTGATGGTCTTTGTCTTCTAGTGGTATGGTAGAAAGCAATACGCCAACCATCTTGATGGTCGATGGAAGAATCTCATTAGTATTTGCGTGAAAGCTTCCTCTCCAATGACTTAGGGTTGTTATCTTGCAACCATGGTTGTTCATGGTCTCACGAGACACAGTCGGCAGACCACTATTGATTGATGATGTTTGTTGACACGAGAATGCATGCCGTGATGTAGTAGTATCTCATCATCTCGGTCTTTGCTGCTGACATGTGAGTTGGTGACTTTGAAAATGATGAAAGTAGGCATTAGTATGGCTAATACGGGGTAGGTTGCACCCTACTTATCATCACCATTCTAGCTTGAGTCTTGGGAAGTCTCAATGCTAAGTTGTCTTCAACGTTGCTTGTAGCCTGTTGATTTGTTCGTCCACTTCCTATGAGTGAGTGCTTTTATTGTAAATCCATTTTATAGCTCTCTTTCCTTTTTATTCCATAGCTGCAGTGGTGGTTTGGTGCAGGTTCATACCAAACCATGAACAGGCATAACTTATATTTATTTATCCCTGCAAAATGTTAGTGGACACATACCCGAGGGATTACAATAAATTTAAAATACAGGTTAGTTGTCCATAATTTATGTGATTTTCATCTATGCTAATGAAAAGATGATTTTATGATTACTTTAGCATAGATTTTGTTTATCATTTTTTATATAATTTTTTATTTGTTCGCCGTATTCTAACATGGTTCAAGGCAAAAGGTAACTTGCAACAAAAGACAAAGTGAATAAACTTTAATACTTACAGTTCTACCATACATGATAAGTGAGCTGTGTCTTCTTTGTGCAAAGCTATTTGTAGTTCATCATATGCTATGATTCATCTCCGATGTGAATTTATCTCGGGACTTTCCCAAATTGAATTTGAGAGTTTCCTATAGAGGTTAGTCCAACTAAAATATCCAGTGTCTACTAATGCACACTCTTGGTTCAAAAATCAACCTAGGACACCACGTCTACTTTGATTTAGAAAAGTATTTTAACCTAAGCACCATGCTTAATTTAAAAAGCCTTTGGAAGTAAAATCAGGCACACTTCTAGGTTCAAAAAATCAAACTAAACACCATGTCTAATTTAATTCAAAAAAACATTTTAAACTAAGCACCATGCTTAATTTAAAAGGCGTATGAAGATACTTTAAAACCTAAGCATACTATAGCAAACAAGGGTAGCATGAAAGCATTACAAAGATTTATTTAAATAGAGGTGAAAGAGCATGATCTTGGTGAGTAATATTTTTTCTTTCTTTTTTTTATTTTTAGATAAAGATGCAAAGTGATATGGATATATGCAGGGACATAAACATTGCTATGGATGCGAAAACTCAAGCTAAATAGAGTGGATGCATTGATTATTCAAAATAAACATGTAGTGGAATGAAAAAATTAAAAGATAACTGCTCATTCAAGTTTAAAGTCCATGAGCAGGACTATCTCACCTTTTTCAATAAAAACTTAACTTGACTCATAATTTGAGATAGGAATTTATGAGTAGTGCAGCATCTATATTCAGTCACATGGGATGTGATTTTAATTCTTATGACTGGTGACCTTTTTTTCCAATCTACACGTTGTTAGAATAATATATATGTTTATACAAACCTGTGAAATGGTAGCGTTCCTAGTGTTAATGGATCATGAATGTTTCAGGCACTCTGGGTTCTTCAATGTTTCTTCTTCTTTTCTTTTCTTGTGGAAGCTTGCTGGAAGGTCAAAACGGCATCAAGCAGTTCTGTCTATTCCACAATTCAATAGAACAGGGGTGAATCCCGCTAAAACTAGCAGTAAATTAGTAGAAACCTATTACTGCCAATTGTTTTCCCGACAACGGCACATGAAATGCTTGTTGGTATTTATGAGTGTAAACTAAAATATAAGAATTCCACAAGCGCACAGAATACCATTGTAGCATTTCACCAGGAGTATTCTAGGTATCGCTATTTATATTTTACCATAGGAAACAATGGAATAAAGATAAAAGGAATATGTACTAATCAACATACCAGCATAGCTAGAATAGGGGTAAATATAAAGATAGGCATTAAGCATAATGACACTCAGGGGATAAATCCATGATAAAATTAATAGACTTGCATAAGTTTGGAGTATAACGGGTGAGGAAGATTCCTATGATATTCCCACTACAGGCATATAAACTTATTATAGCAAAAGATTAGTTCTACATTCATGCATAAGGGACATTACTAAAGAAGAGTATAGCTAAATATGCCTCTTCCATTCGCAACCGGGTCCTACTAGCTCCTACAAACAGGAGGTGGATTACTAGAGAACCAACTGAGGTTGTCACAACCGCGGTACCTACCACACGTTTCGGAATGCAGTTTGCATCCACATGCACTACAATGTATAAGCACCATGCTTACACAAAGTCTGCTACTTAGCCATGATCGATCACTAAGCCAAGCGCTCTGCGATTCTATGCATAAACATAAATATAACATCGACTACTCTAGGCATATAACCAAAATAAGCATAACCATGTAGATAAGAATATGACATGTAAATATTGAAGTATCACAAGATATGAAAGTGTAGATACAATGGCTTATCAAGCCTCTGAGGCTAGATCCGTAATCTGGACATGAGTCCAACTCGACCCTAACTCTCTACTACATTGGAGAGTTCTAGACCTATTCCTCCTACTATGTCTTGATCAAATTGATCCTCAATGGATGGCCTTATGGAGGGGGTCTAGGGGGCCTTATATAGGGGAGATGGAGTAGGGAGCAAGTTAGTGCCACGTCATCGATTCATGTCATGACTTCATCTTGTCCCTTGATTCGAACCAACTTGAATGCACATTGGAGATTGATTCTCATTGGCGGTGGACGCTTCACGTTGAAGGAGGACCTAACAGGAGGGGCCCATAGGTCGACCAACCTAGGGGTGGGGTTGGCCGACCCCCTATCAACCTCTCACGCTGATCTTTGGCGGTAAGTCTTGGATGATGGTCTTGATGCCCTTTTCAGCTGAGTCCATCATGGATCATCAAAATTATTGACATATTATGGCCCAATTTGGCCTATAGAATGGATAAATTCACCTGCATGCAAATATTCACTAAGACTTGTGGAATTTGTTAGGTTAAAGCTCCTAAACCAATGGTGATGTTTGATTTTAAGGATTCTAGCAGGTAAAGTTGATGGTTCATTTTTGCTGTAGTGACCGTCAACACTTATACCTTTGCCTTGGGCCCTTGCATTTTGTTTTTCTCTTTCTTCTTTTCCAAATGTGGAGCACTTGATCATCATTTTGGCCACCACCATCACCATGTGTGCAATCTTAGCTCCACCTTGGATGTGAACCAACCTATCTCATAACCAACACTTAGAGCATAGGGTTAGTCCACTAGGTTGTCTCAATTAGCCAAAACCAAACTAGGGCTTTCAAGCTCTCAATCCCTCCCCACCATGTTGCCTAGGAGGAGTATTGTATTCCTACATGTAGCAGAAGGTTTCCAACATTATATTCATATCCATCAACTTTTTACTCATTTGGACCTTATCAATTAAAAGCATCTAGGCCCTTAGTGGGTTTTGGTGATTAATGATGACATAAGATTATTGTGACTAACGTATATTTTGTAGAGGCAATTTAAGTTTGGTCTTGATAACAGTGATTGTTTGGGCAATCAATGGTTTTCATGCCCCTATCGATGGAAATTGTTTCAGTTTTAAAGGATGAATGACAAGGTTAAGGATGGACTAGTTCTAAATGTCTATTGGTGTTGGAGAGACACTTAGAGTAGTTTAGAACTTTGTTTTTCCTTTGGCCATACTATAAAGGGGGGTATGAACTAGTAGCTTGACCTAGGTGAGTCTAATGCATTAGGTGTGGTGCACACTTTCAAACTTAGCATTAGTTAGCTCAGGGAAGGCCCAAAGATCAAGTGGAACAAACCCCATTCACAAAGTTTTTGAATCAGAAATGAAAGGAGGGTTTGAATGAGCATCAGACCAGTCTCGACAAAGGCACCGGACCAGTCTCACGGGTACGTGGCACGCCTAGGAAGCTCCTCAGGCTGAGAGTGAGCATCAGACCACTTTGACCAAGGCGTCAGACTGGATAGGATTACTGTTCATTTAGTGGACTTTTGTTCAATGAGCGTCAGACTAGTATACAGCTGACGTTGGACTAGTTTGTAACTGGTCCGATGGCTTTCAGAGAGCATCTAGAGATGGTATACTCGCGTCGAACAAGTCCAATGGGGTACCATTAGACCAGTTTTGGAGCACTAGTGTGCCAACGGCACCTAATAACAATACTACATGCACTGTTCACTCTATGAGGGTTGGACTAGTCCGACGGTCTGTCAGAACTGGTCCGACACCTCGCAGAAAAGTGAGACTTGGCTCAAACGGCTATGGGCTTGTGAGGGGGATATTTGTACCTCATCTACTCATCCATGGAAGCTCTCTTGTCCATTTGTTTGGTTGAGGAAACACATTTGTGTGCAAGGGAGTGCAAGAGCCTAGTGAGGTGTTTGAGATTTTTTAATCCAAGGTTAAGGACCTCATTCGTGCATAGGGAGTAGCAAGTGTGCTTCCACCTTTCTCATTAGGCTTGTCATCGTTAAGTGAGAATTTGTGCTTGTTACTCTTGGTGATCGGCATCACCTAAACAACTTGGTGGCGATTGGGAGTTTGGTGATCCTTCGGCGGAGCTTATGGATGACCCAACTCATCTTCTAAGCAGTTGGGGGTGATTCACTATGTTAGAGCGAGAAAGAATCAGCCCATAGAGAGCACTTGATCCTTGCACGGATCATGGGGGAGCTATACCCTTGCGTGGGTGCTCCAACGAGGACTAGTGGGGAGTGCCGACTCTCTGATACCTTAGGAAAACATCACCATGTTCCTTTCCCTCTCTTTACTTTGAGCATTTACATTTGAACAATTACATTCTTGTATTTACATTCCTAGATTTGCTATGCTAGAGTAGGATTAGAACCTAGGGTGCAAAACTTTTGTTCAGACAAATAGAAATCACTTTTAGGCACAAGGGGTGAAATGGGCCAAGCAATAGGACTTTATTGTTGTGAGAAAATTTAGAGAAGCCTAATTCACCCCCTCTTGGGCATCTTGATCCTTTCAATTGGTATCAGAGCCTGGTGCTCCTTGAATTAGCCTTAACCGCCTAGAGCAAGATGTCCGGAGGTGATGGACACCCTCCCTTCTTTGAAGAAGATGGCTTTCCATATTGGAAAATCCATATGGAGTCATACCTTGAGGCCATAGATGTTGGCATGTTTAGGGCCGCTACTCAAGGCTTTCCAAAATCTAAGGATCCCAAAAATCTTACTTCCAATGAGCAAGAACACGAGAAGTGGAACGCCAAGGCCAAAAACACCCTTTTTAGAGGTCTTTGTAAGGACGTGTTCAATCACATGCGGAACCACAAGAATGCCCATGCACTATGGTCGGACATTTGTGCACTCCATGAGGGAACTAAGAGTGAGTGTGAGGAACGCTATCGTCTTGTTATGAAAAAGCTAAATTCTTTTGAGATGCTTCCTCATGAAAGTGCTAATGAAATGTACTCACACTTGAATGTTCTTGTAGAGGAAGTCAATGGGCATGGACTCACATAATTGTCTCCATCTGATGTTGTGAGAAAGATCTTGAGTGTCCTCCCTGTTGACAAGTATGGGCATATTCTCCCCATGCTCCATCAAGTTGATCTTTCCACGGCAACTCTAACTCAAATACTGGGGAAGATCAATGCGCATGAAAAGTACATGCACATCACCTCGCAAAATGGCTCTTCTTCCACCAAGAAGAAAGATTTAGCATTCAAAGCAAGCCAAGAAAAGAAGGGCAAAGCAAAAGTCAAGGAAGTGGCCCTTGATAGCTCAAGTGATGATGAACATGATGATGTAAATATTGCTCTCATGGAGAAGAAGACCACCAAGATGCTCAAAAAGCTAAACAAGAACAGTGTCAAGTTTGATTCCAAGAAGAAGTTCTTCACTATTAGCAAGAGGAAGCCCATCTTTGAAATGGATTTCTACAATTATGGTGAACTTGGTCATCTAGCTCATCAATGTCCTAAACCCAAGAAAGAGAAATACAAGAAGAAGAACAAGGACAACAAAGATGACTCAAGTGATGATGAGAAGAGGAATGACAAGCTATACAAGAAGAAGGATGGCAAGAAGAAGCAATACCACAAGAAGAAAAATAGCAAGGCATATATTGTTGGTGATTGGCTCATGAACATTGATTCATCAAGTGGCTCATCCAGGGATGATAGTGATGATGAGAAAGTGAAGGTGGCTGCTCTTGTGATCGAGACTTCACTACCTCCACCGCCACCGCCACCATCATCCTCTACACACCTATGTCCTATGGCCAAGGGTGAAAGAAAGGTACAAAGTGATGATGATAGTAGTGGTAATGAAAGTTGTAGTGATAGTGAAGGAGAATTCGAAACACCTTCCTATGATGAACTTGTCACTTTGCTCAATAACTACTCCAAAATCATAAGAAAGACAAGAGCTAGAAATGAAAAGCTAAAACTTGAGAATGAGTCTATTTTAGCAAAATATGACATAGCCGAAAAGCTAGTGATGAGCTTAGAAATGAAAATAGATTTGTGTCATCCACCGTCAAGGAGCTCAAAACTTCTCTAAAAGAGCTTAAAGAAAAACATGATAAACTTGAGGGGATGCACAAAGAGCTCAACACTAGATATAACTTGCTAAAAGAAGAATACACAACTCTCAAAGTTAATCACCATAATCTTGTGCTTTCATATGAGCTTATTTCCAATGAACCACATGATGCTACTAACAATGTTGTTAAGATTGATATATCCACATCTTGTGATGATTTGATTGTTGAGAGCATTGAACAAGGTTCTAGTAGCCAAGGCAAGCAAGTGGTTGTGGCCGAATCCTATGATGATTATGTCAAGATCAAGAGTGAGAATGGGAAGCTTAAGAAAGATCTTGAGAAGCTATCAACCAATAACTCAATTGTCATAGATTAGCAAGATGGTGACTATGATATGGCTCTTAACAATGAGATGCTTAGAGAAGAAAACAAGAGGCTCAAGTTGGAGAAGAACCACCTTGCTACCGGTTTGCAAAGATTCACAAGAGACCAATATCTTCAAAGTGAGCTAGTCATGAACACTGCCATGAAGATGGATAAGAGTGGTATTGGGTTCTTGGCAAACAAAGAGGAGAAAGCTCAAGCTCATCAACAAAAAACAACAAAATCCTGAGCCAAAGAGATGCATTGAGTGTGGAAAAGAAGGTCACTTTGTTCATGAGTGTGAGACACCACCATCGCAACCCTTGCCCAAGCATGCTAGACCCTTTGCTTTCAACTTGCTATCCGTTGGGCAATTGTGTGATCTTGGCTTTCAATGCTTATTCACCGTGAAAAAAGTTGTTGTGTCATAGAAAGATGATGATCGAGTGATATTCAAAGGCTTTAGATACAACAATCTATATACAGTGGATTTTACCTCCGATGATGCTAACTTGAAGACTTGCTTATTCACCAAAGTTTCTCTTGGGTGGCTATGGCATAGAAGACTTGCTCATGTTGGCATGGGTACACTCAAGAAGCTATTGAAGAAAGAATTGGTTAGAGGTTTGAAGGATGTCAAGTTTGAGAAGGACAAGCTTTGTAGTGCAAGTCAAGTCGGCAAACAAGTTGCCAACACTCATCCAACCAAAGCTTATATGTCAACATCAAAAGTGCTAGAGCTTCTCCACATGGATTTATTTGGACTAACAGCTTATGCTAGCTTGGGAAGCAACCTCTATTGTCTTGTGATAGTGGATGATTATTCAAGATACACTTGGGTGTTCTTTCTTCATGATATGTCTAAAGTTGCGGCATCATTCAAGTAGTTTGCCAAGAGAGCACAAAATGAGTTTGATACAAAGATCAAGAAGATAAGAAGTGACAATAGAAAATAATTTGACAACACAAACATTGAAGAATATTGTGATGAAGTTGGGATCAAATATGAGGTCTCCGCAACTTACACTCCCCAACAAAATGGTGTAGTAGAGAGAAAGAACCAGATATTAATCACCCTTGCAGGAACTATGCTTGATGAGTACAACACACCAGAGAGGTTTTGGGCCAAAGCTATCAACACCGCTTTCTATGCATCCAATCATCTATTTCCTCAATGGTTGCTAGAGAAGACCCCCTAAGGGTTGCTTAATGGGAAGAAGTCAGATATCTCATTCTTCTGGGTGTTTGGCTGCAAATGCTACATCTACAAGAAGCAGCAACACCTAGGGAAGTTTCAAAGACGTTGTGATATTGGCTTGTTGCAAATGCTATATCTACAAGAAGCGACAATACCTAGGGAAGTTTCAAAGATGTTGTGATATTAGCTTTCTTGTTGGTTACTCATAGAAGTCCAAAGCATATCAAGTATTCAACCATGCCACCGACTTGGTAGAAGAAACATATGATATGGAGTTTGATGAATCTAATGGCTCGTAAGGAGCACATGAGAATCTTGATGATGTAGGTGATGAACCATTGAGGGAGGCCATGAATAACATGCCAGTTGGAGCCATCAAGCCAAAAGATGATGAAGATAATGTGCAAGTGACTGATATGCCTTCTTCATCAAATGTGCCACAATATGATAAAGATGGGAGAGAACCAAATGAAGATACACATGTCTCAAATGATCAAATGGTAGCACAAGCTCAAGATGTTGATGCTCCATAACCCCCTCTCCAAGTGGTCGATAGAAGAAACTCGCCTCTACTTCAAGCACATCCACAAGATCTCATCATAGGGAGTCCTTCAAGGGGTGTAATGACCTACTCTTAAAAACTTGCTTCATTTATTGAACATCACTATTTTGTCTCTTGCATTGAGCCTACTAGTGTAGAAGAAGCTCACATGGATTCGGATTGGATAAATGCCTTGCATGAAGAATTGAACAACTTCACCCGGAATCAAGTATGGACACTTGAAGAGCGAACACAAGATGCAAGAGTCATTGGAACAAAGTGGGTGTTCCGCAACAAGTAAGATGATCAAGGTGTTGTTGTGAGGAACAAGGCAAGGCTAGTTGCAAAGGGGTTCTCTCAAGTTGAAGGTTTGGATTTGGAGAGACCTTTGCACCGGTTGTAAGACTTGAAGCCATTCGTATCCTCCTTGCATATGCATCCAATCATAATATGAAATTATGTCAAATGGATGTTAAAAGTGTATTTTTAAATAGCTTCATAAATGAACTAGTCTATATTGATCAACCTCTTGGGTTGAAGACCCTAGATATCCTAATTATGTTTATAGGTTGTCCAAGGCACTATATGGGCTAAAGCAAGCTCCAAGGACATGGTATGAGTGCCTTCGGAATTTCCTCATTGAGAAGGGCTTCACTATTGGGAAGGTGGACACCACACTATTCACCAAGAAGTTTGATGGAGAGATCTTCATTTGTTAAGTATATGTTGACAATATCATATTTGGCCCAACAAATGAAGACTATTGCAAAGAGTTTGGTGAATTGATGTCGAAGGAGCTCGAGATGTCAATGATCGGAGAGCTTACTTTCTCCCTTGGTTTTCAAGTCAAGCAAATGAGAGAAGGGACTTTCATCTCTCAAGAAAAGTATACCAAGGACCTTCTCAAGAGGTTTAATATGGAAGAATGTAAGCCAATCAAGACACCAATGCCATCTAATGGACATCGACCTAGATGAGGGAGGTAAATTGGTTGATCAAACTCTACCATTCTACGATTGGTAGCTTGTTATATTTGACTGCATCTAGGCCTGATACCATGTTTAGTGTGTGTATGTGTGCTAGATTCCAAGCCAATCCTAAGGAGGCTCGCTTAGTTGATGTTCAAAGAATCCTTAGGTACCTTAAGCACACCCCAAGCATTGGCCTTTGGTATCCCAAAGGAGCTAGTTTTCAACTCATTGGGTATTCCGATTCAGATTACATGGGTTGCAAAATTGATAGCAAAAGCAAATCTGAAGGGTGCCACATGCTTGGTAGATCACTAGTGTCTTGGACCTCCAAAAAGCAAAATAGTGTTGCTTTATCCACCGCCGAGGCAGAATACATCACCGCGGGTGCTTGTTGTGCACAAATCCTTTATATGAAGCAAACTCTTCTAGACTATGGTGTAGTTCTAGAAAAGCTACCTCTTTTGTGTGATAACGAGAGCACCGTAAAACTTGCCAACAACCTGGTTCAACACTCTCGCACCAAGCACATTGATATCCATCATCACTTCCTTAGAGATCATGTTGCTAAAAATAATATATCACTAGAAGGAGTAAGGATGAAAGATCAATTGGTGGATATCTTCACAAAACCATTAGATGAAGTGCTGTTTTGTAAGTTGAGGAATGAGCTCAATGTTCTTGATCTAAGTAACTTCACTAAAAGATGAGCTTCTGTTGTCCCTTGCATTGCATTGTAATATAAAACATGTCTAGTTAATTTTCTTTGCATTTAGGACTTGTCTAACTTGGTTAAGATAACCGCCCAAAAGCGTGAGAAGAAGCTTAATCAAGGATCAAACTTGACAAGCAACTAGATTTAAATTCAAGTATTGCATTACATATGCATGTGTGTTGCTTTGTCATTTCTTTTCGGTTAAATTTGAGCATCTGTTATGTTCATCCATCGATAGGAGGAGCATTCAAAGCTCCTAACGGTTGAGACCCCTATTTGTGTGGCCACATGATGTTCCTCGCCCTTTTTATCGCCTATTTTCATAACAATATATACAGCCTAAGGCAAATATTTTGAAAACTTGAGGGTTTGAGAGAGGACACCCATACTAGTCCCAATAAGTGTTTATTTGCTTTTTATTGAGGTTGGGGCTTGGTTTGGTAAAAGCATTGTGAAGAAAAATAGAAAAAAAATAGGTTTAAACAGGCGTCAGACCATTTGACAGTGAGCATCGGATTATTTGGCAGTGCGACCCTCATAGGGGCACCAGAGGAACAGTGTTCCTATGTCATCCAACGCTAGTGTTTTCGCAAGCATCGGACTAGGCCGATGGGCTAGGGTTGCACTGTTGCTTTCAAAAGCGCTGTTGCGTTTCTGGAGCCCTCTGTTTGGCCTCGGACTGCCCTACCAAGAGGTCTAACAACTTGTCCGTTCTAGTTCGACAGTCTGATTTTTGCGCCATTTGGCTTGAATTCTGTCTAACTCATCGGGCCCACACTCCGTTGCTCCTCATAAAACCATCGTGGCCAAATGTTTCCACCTCTTTTCGTACGCCACCATGCCTCCCAAACCCTAACGTCACCGCCACTAACTTCGGTCACCGAGCAACCTCATCACCGCACCACGCAATCCATCCCTGGTCTCACTGTGTTCATGCGCCCATGTTGCTATACCCTCGCCGTGCCCCGTGCCTCACCAGCGTTGTCACATCTGCGCCTGCATGCCGCTTGCCATGGATCCATTCTCGCCCTAGCCACATGTGCCGCATTGGCCTCACCATGGACATGCCCTAGCCTCATGCGCACACTGCCTCCGCGTTAGCACCTACTGAGCCACACCCACCGTCCTGCTCGTCGTCGATTTCACCACCAGCCAAACTTCTCTCCATCATCGGTTGTTTCCTTGGCTCTCGACATCCATCACTTCCTCATTGGCATTATCCTTGGCTGATCCACATTCCAATCCTTGGTGAGCACCTCCTCCATTCATCATGCCTTCCAATTGTTCAACAATATGCCGCAATGGATATTAGTTCACCTTTGCTCACCCTTGCCTACCTTTGCTCACTCTTTTGATGACACCAATAGGTGCTTTGTGCGGAGAATCCAAGAATCTGAGGTCAGAGAGGCGTTGAAAAGGATGAAAGGAGGTAAGGCGATGGGACCGGATGGTATCTCAATCGAGGTGTGGAGATGCCTCGGGGACATAGCTGTAGTATGGTTGACCAAGTTGTTCAACCATATTTTTCGATCGAACAAGATGCCTGATGAGTGGAGGAGAAGTATATTGGTACCGATCTACAAGAATAAAGGGGATATTCAAAGTTGTACAAATTACCAAGGAATTAAGTTGATGAGCCATACTATGAAGCTATGGGAGAGAGTTATCAAGCATCGCTTGAGAGCAATAACGTGGGTCTCTATGAACCAATTTGGTTTCATGCCCGGAAGGTCAACCATGGAAGCCATTTTCTTAATAAGACAAGTTATGGAGCGGTATAGGGAGAAGAAGAAGGACCTACACATGGTTTTTATTGACTTGGAGAAGGCTTATGATAAAATACCAAGGAATGTTATGTGGTGGGCTTTGGATAAACATAAAGTCCCAACGAAGTACGTCGGGCTCATTAAGGACATGTACAACAATGTTGTGACTAGAGTTCAAACAAGTGATGGAGACACGGATGACTTCTCGATTAGGATAGGACTACATCAAGGGTCAGCTTTGAGCCCTTATTTGTTTGCTTTAGTGATGGATGAGGTCACAAGGGACATACAAGGGGACATCCCTTGGTGTATGCTTTTTGTGGACGATGTAGTGCTAGTTGATGAAAGCCGGACAGGAGTGAATCAGAAACTGGAGTTATGGCGGGAGACTTTGGAGTCCAAAGGTTTTAGACTTAGTAGAACTAAAACTGAGTATATGAGATGTGACTTCGGCACTACTACTCGGGAGGAGGAAGATGTTAGTTTGGAAGGTCAAGTAGTGCCTAGGATGGATACCTTTCAATATTTAGGATCAATGCTACAGAGGGACGGGGATATTGATGAAGATGTTAGCCATAGAATCAAAGCAGGGTGGATGAAGTGGCGGCAAGCGTCTGGTGTCCTATGTGACAAAAGGGTACCACAGAAGCTAAAAGGCAAGTTTTATAGGACGGCGATTAGACCTGCTATGTTGTATGGTGCAGAATATTGGCCTACGAAAAGACGACATATTCAACAGCTAAGTGTCGCGGAAATGCGTATGTTGTGTTGGATTTGCGGGCATACAAGAAGGGATCGAGTTCGGAACGATGATATACGTGAGAGATTAGGGGTAGCGCCAATTGAAGAAAAGCTTGTCCAACACCGGTTGAGATGGTTTGGACATGTGCAACAGAGACCTCCAGATGCACCGGTGCGTAGTGGAATCCTAAGTCAGGATAGTAACGTGAAGAGAGGCAGAGGAAGACCGAAGTTGACTTGGGTAGAGGCAATAAAAGGAGACTTGAAAGGATGGAATATACCCAAAGACTTAGCCTTAGATAGGAGTGCTTGGAAGACAGCTATTCATGTGCCTGAACCTTGACTGTTTCTGTTGGGTTTCAACTCTAGCCTACCCCAACTTGTTTAGGACTTAAAGGCTTTGTTGTTGTTGTAGTTGACGTGTGTGGCCCTTGTGTTGACTTTCCTCTGCTTGGGTTGTTGTTCGTCAGAGTTACACAGGTAGCGATCTGTTCGTTCAATACTTACCTGAAATTGCTTGCTCCATTAAGGCCACTTACCTCTAGATGTATGATTGGTTATATATATCTTTCTCAATCTATCATGCAGCATGTCTGGCAGTTGAGGTCATGGTTTGTGGCAGTTGAACTCGGGGCCAAGCCTGCGAGTAAGGAATAGAGGCCAAGCCTCTTGAGTGTTAGTGAGTTGTTAGGGGGAGTTGGTCTTTGTCAGTGTCAGCTATGCCGCACATGAAGAATGTGGGTGTGGTCCAGGGGACGACGATGGTAGCAGACATTCTCCCCCTTCATTAGTAAAAGACAAGGGGAAGGTAGTGCAGCCAGAGAGTGCTAGGAAGTGTAAGAGAGTTGACAGAGGAGCTCAGATTGTAGCTATGGCATCAGCAGTAGAAGTAGCAGAGAGGTGGTAGGAGTGGAGGACTTCACATTGGAGGTGCTCTGGTTCATCTTCAGAGCAGTGCAGAGACAGAGCCGCCACAGCAGCTAGAGATAGAGTAGCCAGATGCTAAGGAGCCTACACCAGAGACTAAGCAGCAGCGGCAGGCAACACCACTTCACCGGTCCACACATGCTCACACTCAAGTGACACCTAGGCCTAAGGGTCGAAGATGTGGTGGTCGGGTACCACGAGCAACAGCTGCACTAGGGCCTCCACCAGTGATACTATGACTTGGGGCCTATTGGAGTGTCCAAGGTTAGAGAGCTACGGTTTGTTGACTTGAAGCTATGGTGCCCGCGTGAGAGACACCTGGTGCCTCAAAGGGATTCTATACACCACTACACGAGGACTTCTATAGAGCTATGCTTCGTTCAGCCTTCCACCCACACCGAGTCTGTCCTCTTCAAACTATTATCAAGGCAGGTGGTTATCAGATCTATCCCTTCTTGACCTACCTGCCAGGCTTGGCTGATCTGGTGTGATGGTTAGGATCATATGTTGAGACCTAGGTCAGAGAGTTTTATGCTACACAATGGGTTCATCCGGATCATGAGTTCACATAGTTCGCTTTCTGAGGAGAGCCCCAGAGACTTTACACCTCAGCTATCAGAGAGAGGCTGTGACTTACAGAGTCCACTATGAGGTTACATAGTTTGTGCTATGGCACTATGGACCGGCTGAGACATCCTCACGGCGGACAACTTCCAAGCACAACTCAAGTGTCAGCTTGCTTCAGGCCACCCTTCAGAGATAGATCTCAACGCACGCCTAGTGACCTTACTCCTATCTACCATATTCTGAATGAGGTCATGAGGCGGTCCATTCTTCCCAGGGTCGGTGTTTACACCAAAATTTGGGAAGAAGAACTTGGGAACTCGAAGCCTCCAGGATTGTGTCATTAAGGAATCGATTAGATGTGAATCGGTATCAGCTGATTTAGACGTGATGTCAGAATCAGGTATTTTATAGATGATTTCAACAGACGGTGTCAATGGGCTATGCTTGAATGATGCTAGAAAGATGTGTCGGACTCTACAAATAAGGAAAATTAGGGTCCAAGTTATTGTTAAGTTAGGAAGTTTTCTTTTATTCCAAGAATTGTAATGAGTCGTGTTTGAGTAGGATTCATATTTAGGTTTCGAGTATAAATATTAGACCCTGGTTATTGTAAAAAATGAGCACTCAATCAATACAATCTTTTCGGCTTTCACCATCGCATTAGGAGTAGGAGTATTGTAGATCTCAACGAGTTCTTCAGTAAACAGGCCTTATAATCAAATTTTATGGCTGAAGAAGACATAGCCAAAATAGCCTTTAGGTGCCCTGGCGCAATCGGCTTATTTGAATTGGTTGTGATGACTTTTTGATTGAAGCTTGCTGGTGTAACTTATCCGAGGGCAATGAATTATATTTTCCATAGGTCGATCAGCAAGATTGTTGAAATCTATATTGATGATGTGGTGGTGAAATCCAAAGGGTGCAAAGAACATCTAGCTGATCTGCAAGAGACTTTGGAGTGCACAAGAAAATATGGTTTAAAGGTGAATCTTAATAAGTGTGCTTTTGAAGTGTCAGCTGGACAATTTTTAGGTTTTATGGTCCATGAGAGAGGAATTGAGATTGGTCCAAAAAGTATAAAAGCAGTTGATGAGGCAGTATCTCCAACTAATAAAATAGAATTACAATCTCTTCTTGGTAAGATTAATTTTATCAGAAGGTTTATTTCAAATATGTCAGAAAGGATTCTGACGTTTTCTCCTTTGTTGAAGTTGAAAATTGATCAAGAATTTAAATGGGGTGACGTACAACAAAAAGCATTTGAGGAGATAAAAGAGTATATGAAACCTCCACCTGTGTTGGTTCCTCCTCAGCAAGGTAAGCCTTTTAAGTTGTACGTGTCGGCCGATAGCCAAACAATTGGGTCGACCTTGATGCAAGAGTTTGAAGGAATGGAATGGGTTGTTTTCTATTTAAGTAGAAGACTTTTGGATCTAGAAATAAGATATTCTCCTATTGAAAAGTTATGCTTATGCTTATATTTCTCTTGCACTAAATTGTGACATTATTTATTATCGGCTGAGTGTATAGTTGTGTCTAAAGCCGATGTGATCAAACACATGTTATCAATGCCGATATTAAATAGAAGAATGGGAAAGTAGATTCTTGCATTATCATAATTTGATTTGAGGTATGAATCAGCTAAAGCAGTCAAATGGCAAGTGATGGCCGATTTTATTACTCAACATCATAAACCAAACATCGGCTATGTGGAACCTATGCCTCTACAAGTTTTGTTATTATTTGATGGATCATCGTGCAAGCAAGGTGGTGGCATTAGTATTGTTATTATTTTGCCTCGGGGGGGGGCAAGTTTTGAGTTTGTCTTTCAAACCAAACCAATGACCACCAATAGTCAAGCAAAATATGAAGCTATTCTTAAGGGACTTCAACTTCTTTAGGAAGTAAAGGCCGGGTCAATTAAAATATTTGGAGATTCACAGTTAGTTATTAATCTGTTGATCGACCTGTATGAATGTAAAGATGATATTATAAAGGGATACCATGATGAATGCCGAAAGTTACTTGAGAGTTTTCCTCTTACTTCCCTTCAGCATATTCTAAGAGCATAGAATCAAGAGGCCAATCGGTTAGCTCAGAATGCGTCAGGCTATCGAGTGTTCCAAGAAATCTTAAGTAGTGAGACCTTGGCTAATGATTGGAGAGTTGAAATAGACGATTACCTTAAAAATCTATCATAGAAGGTTACTAGAAATTTGAGATATAAATAGACTAAGTATGTTTTGTTGGATGATCAGTGGTATTACAAAACAGTCGATGAAGTTTTGCTTAAATGTTTAAGTCAAGAAGAAGAGTATTGATGGGAGAAGTACATGAAGGAATATGCAGAGCTCATCAATCGACTTATAAAATGAAATGGGTTATTTGTAGGTCTGGGTATTTCTGACCAACAGTATTAGCAGATTATTTTGAATATTACAAGGGGTGTCAGGATTGTCTATGCTTTGGTAATGTTTAGAAATCGCCAACATCAGCAATGAACCCAATAATTAAGCCATGGTCATTCTGAGGCTAGGGAATTGATTTAATTGGCTAGATTTTTCCACCTTCAAGTAGGGGGCACAAGTTTGTATTGGTAGCAATAGATTATTTTACTAAGTGTAACACCCTAAAAATTACTCTTTTTGAAATAGGGTTCAAAAGATTTAATTTGGTATTTTTGTGCTCATAAAAACATAGGAAATAATAATTTTCATTAAATTAAAATTTATCATAGGAATTTAGCAATATTTTTGTGCATACATGCCATTGCATTTTGTTTATTGTGATGAGTGGTTTGATCCAAATTAAAATTTATTTAAAATGTTTTTAAAAATGAATTTGAAAATGGCTTTGAAATAAAAGAAAAGAAAATTTGAAAATAAAAGAATTTAAAAAGTTGTAAAATTTATTTTTGGAAAACTTACCAAAATTTCTTATTTTTATTTGAATTAAAAAGTGTACTTTAAACCATATTCAAATTTGATTTGGTTTATATTTGAAATTGGTTTTGAAATAGAAAAATGGAAAACCTCTCTCCTCCTCCCTTCCTCTCCCCGTAGCCCAACAGCGGCCTGCTTCTTCCCCCTACACTCTCTCCTTAGGCTGGCCCACCGAGGCCCGTGCTGCACTCCCTCTCACCGCGCGCACCAGCCTAGCAACCGCGGTCCCTACCCCTGTCTCCATGTGTGGGGGAATAGACCCCCTATACCCTCATAGGTATACATGAGCCGCACCACCGGAGGTGGCCTAGCCCGCAAGATGAAGCGTGCGGAGCACGCTATATTATAATTGTACCAAGTTGGATACTTTACTTGTAACCTTGTCCCTTTGGAATATATAAGGAAGGGCAAGGGTCCCCCTAGGGGATAGATGATAACAGATCTCACCCCAGATCAATACAAATAACAGAGCACAGGACGTAGGGTTTTACTCCACACTGGCGACCTAAACCTGTATAAATCTTGTGTCTTGTGTCTCTATAACC
Organism: Miscanthus floridulus; assembly: GCF_019320115.1. Taxonomy (NCBI): domain Eukaryota; kingdom Viridiplantae; phylum Streptophyta; class Magnoliopsida; order Poales; family Poaceae; genus Miscanthus; species Miscanthus floridulus. Next base: position 25,246,447 of record NC_089589.1, on the reverse strand, counting down.
ATCTGGTTCCTGATTACATGCATCCTACCGATAATCTATCACCACGGGCACCCCCTCGGTGGACTACTGACTATATTTCGTCGATAGTGGCACGCTAGGTAGGGGTCCCCTCTAGGGGTTGTGCCCCTTTAGGGGTTGTGCGTGCTGGTCCTTTAGCGAGCCAGATGGGAATTTTCTTCACCAACATCGTCATCCGCGACAACTCAAGATACTACGGGCGAACTACGACGACGTGTTTTGTGGGTAGCTACCAATGTGCACGAAGTCAAACAGCAGCCCTAACATTTAGCACGGCATCCGACAAAGGTCGATCTGATCAATCATGGCCTAGTTGGTCCCACTTCGTCTCAAGGGACTGGCTTCCCTCCACGGTTGCCATGCATGAACAAAGAAGACATATACTTGTTGAAGCCATCGAAGTTGTTGTCGGCGGCCGGCGGCGCACGACCACGACTCCAAATAGGCAAGCAAGGGCACGTCCGAGTCCTAAGACAAGCGAATAAAGAATGAGATATATACATACATCTACAAAGTGCCATGCAAGCCGATTACCAAAAAGTCATGCAAGCTAAATATTGAAGACCATGCAAGGACAAAAACTCATACGTATGCATGTACGTGAGCCGTACATTACATACAGATTTGTTGCTGCTCTTCCACGTCTCCAACATGAGTTTGACTTCGTCCAAGCCCATCAAGTCATTCAAATTGATCATGCTATCAAGAAAGGTGGAGCCGAGCTGAAGCAAGCCGCTCAAGTCATCACGCAAGTCATGACAAGCTGCTAGCAAGCCACATTGAGCCATCAAGCGAGTCACTGAGCGAGCCGCATCAAACCACGTCAACCATGTCCCGAGTGGCTCCGCCGAGCTCCAACCATGTCGACCATGGGCCATGTCGACCACGTCCCGAGTGGCTCCATTGAGCTCCAACCACGTCGACCACGTCCCGAGCGGCTCTGCCGAGCTCCGACCACGTCGACCACGGACCACGTCGACCATGTCCTGAGTGGCTCCACCGAGCTCTGACCACCTCGACCACCAGACCATGTCACAATGATGATCGCCGCAAAGAACGACGCTATGACAACCGCAACCACCATCACAACAGGCCAAAAAGCACGAGGACCGGACAACTTTATCGCCATCGACTAGATTTCTATCCAAAGATAAGTACACTTCTAATATTTATATTTAATACAATTTTCATTACGACGTTTCTCCACAAACATCCTCGTCATGATTATTCTTCAAATAACGTTTGTCCATGTATACCATCTTAAAGATGACATACAGCTATACTTAATGCAAATCCTCGACCAGTCACGTTGATGCTCGATGTCTCTAGAAACGGCCCTGTCTACCGGCTCTCTCCACACATGTATGAACGTTCGCCCTCTGCGTTATGGGTCATCGGCAGGGCTCCTTAGCGATGCCTTCCTACACGCACATGGGCTCCGCGCTCCACACTACAGTGAAGCTAGCTAGGGCTGGAGGCTTAGCTACATACTACCTAGTCGGGCGGTTTATATTAAGTATAAACACAAACTCCATATTAACACTGATGTTTACAAAGCACTAACTACTTTATCACATCATGCTCATTTGCAAATGACTGATGAGCGTCATACACTATTTCTGCACCACTGATTTTTCTCCATAATTTATTATTTTGTACATCATGCACTACCGTTCTATATATTTATATTGTAGGGATCTCGAGCTATGCTCAGGGACTTTGTCGTTTGCCTCTCGACTTGCGCTCGAGGACTGGCGCACCACTCTCCGACCACAGTTTGGACTTCGCCGCTCACCCATTGACCTGTGCTCGGGGAATGCCCCGACCAATCTCTGACCACAGCTCGGGGACTTCACGTCTCGACTACATGTGACTGGCGTCTCGCTTACAGTTGGGATATTTTTTTCTTGTTTAGACCTTGCTACAAGGCTCATACCTCGCCTTCCAGCAAGCTCGGGGACTACATGCCTAGATCACCTACTACCAGGTTCGGGGACTAAGTAGGTACACTTCACCGCAAGGTGAATGTGCTCATTCTGATGGTTCAAACGCCTCCGATTCTACAAGGACGACCGTGTCTCTTTTTGACTTAGAGTCAAAGTGGGCACACTTCGGGGGAAATATTTTTCAAATTTTATCTTGAGCCCCTTACATCCTTCTGGCAAGCTCAAGACGGTGCTACTCGAAGGATACAAGGTGCTCAGGGACTAGCTGTGGGGGAATAGACCCCCTATACCCTCATAGGTATACATGGGCCACACCACCGGAGGTGGCCCAGCCCGCAAGATGAAGCGTGCAGAGCACGCTATATTGTAATTGTACCAAATTGGATACTTTACTTGTAAGCTTGTCCCTTTGGAATATATAAGGAGGGGCAAGGGCCCCCCTAGAGGACAGATGATAACAGATCTCACCCTAGATCAATACAAATAATAGAGCACAGGATGTAGGGTTTTACGCCACACTGGCGGCATAAACCTGTATAAATCTTGTGTCTTGTGTCTCTGTAACCATCTGGTTCCTCATTACACGCATCCTACCGATAATCTACCACCACGGGCACCCCCTCGATAGATTGCCGACCATATTTCGTCGACACCACGCTCTATCTCTCTGTTAGCCCAGTCCTACCTTGTCAGTCCCTCCCCTAACCTCGCGCTCATCCTTGCACCGGACTCTACACCGCCATCGTGTAGGAGTCCGTTGCCGCCCTGTTACTCATGATTTGGCGTGCACCCCACACCATAGCCCCCTTATAAGCCAGAGCCCCTACATCGCATTGCCCCCATCCATCCCTATCATGAGCTGCCGCCTCCACCCGAGCTCACTGCGTGCCGCAACCCTAGCCGCCGTCCGCCACCGCTGACCGGCTTCACCGTCGTCCAATCATTGACCAGAGCTCCTCCCGAAGCTGCACATGATGGTAACCAAGACGCCCGTGCAGTCCATGCCCTTCCTCTCTCTCTCTCTCTCTCTCAAGCTTGCCCTAGTACCACCATAGTTTTCAAGCCACCCCGTCATCGTCACCACCATCTCCAGTGCCTTAACTCCTTCGTCGACCTCACAGATAAGTTCATAGTAGCCTCCACCATCATCCCGTGTTTTTCTCATGGCTTTTGGATGTCTAGTTTGGAAACCCGAGTGTCGCCGGTGACTCCCTCGCCATTGACCATGGCGCGCCGCCTTGCTAGAGCGCTGCCCCGGCAACCATCTCCCCCCGTATGCCCATAGCCGTCCATCTCTCCACCGATGGCTCAGATTAGATCACTGCGTACCGGTTCGTCTTCGGTGCACAACACAGTATGGACCAAGCGCACCATCCACGTCAGTGGTTCACCATAGACTAGCCAATCAGAGACCGCCACCTGTCACCACGTGTGCACCACGCCAGCGACCGTGCTAACTGGGGAGACATTTTGCTAAAGAGACCCTAGCTTTTCCAGAAATCAACCTGCCATCCTCAGTAGTTCAAAAGTAATTAAAAATATGCCCCTAGTTTATCTGTTTTCACTCCTAGACTTTTTCAAAAATGACAGCCAGTCCACAGGACTATTTTAATTCGGTTTTTAATTATTTTTAATATGGAATTGATTTCAAAATATTTACTGAATTTCCATTGATCTTATTTTATGCATAGTTTCTTTGTTTTAACTCTGATTTGATCTGTTCAAGTTGTGTTAGATTTGTAATTGAGTAATCTACATGTTCAAGCTACTGTTAAATATATTTTCAACTTTTGGAATTCAAGGTTAGATTTAATCTATTATTTTATTAAAGGAAATCTTGTTTAATTCATAACTTCTTTGTTATAGCTCCGATTAGAGTGCTCTTTGCGTCTATGTGTTCATAGGGAGATGTAGATTTGTTTTACAAACTTTTCATCCTAATTTTATGTTTGGTGTGTTGTTCTAATTTAGATCTATTGTTTGCTTCGTTTATGATTGCATGGATGCTTGTGTGGTGCTTTATGATCATGTCCAGTCGGTTAGCTTTGCGTTGGTGATATAAAAGAAATTGGTGATCCAGAAGAAGTCCTTTAGAGGTTACAATTCAATAGAAGGATCTGAGTTTAAGGCAATTATAGCATGAGATCTTTCTTGTTGTCCTATTCACCTTAATATCATTTTAATCATATGCATGTGTCTACCTTGGCAACCGTAGTAATTTTCTTAACTATTTGATATCCTAGATTCCTTGATTCCTATGGGTTATTGCATTGGGTAGTATGATGCTAGTGCTCAACTACAACCATGATCTTGCAACATGACTAATGGAATATGCAACAAACATTAAAAGATGCTTTTTAGCAACATGGAACATGGGGGCTAGAGCATTGGGCTATTTTATGGTGCTCTAGATTCCTGTCCCTAAGGACTTATCTGTAAGTGATCATCTAAGACTTATAGTACAACTATGAGGGCTACATAGCTCTAGCTTTAGCTCAGTATGAGGACCTTTTCTAGCTTGTTAGAAGTTACCTTTATGGCATAAGAACGGCTTGCCAAATCGGTTATAGGAAAGCCTCTACTCTTATGTTTATAGCCATGATGGAATTGTGCCATTCGACAGCGGGTCCTATATCTGTTTGTCAAGTGAATCTAGCGGCCCTAACTTTTTAGATGAACCTTAGAAAGGCTTCATAGTAAACCCTGCTAACCTTCCTTGGTAGTGGGTCAAGAGGTTGGCCGCCTCGGGTGAAAGGATAAATCATGACTCATAGTGAAAGTGTACAACCTCTGTAGAGTGTAAAACCGGTATATTAGGGGTGCTCATGGTCACGAGTGGCCTTGGAACCCTTATGGAATAGATGATGATACTATTGATGAAAAATGCTCACTAATGATTACTATTTATGCTATTCATTATTCATGTTTACCTGATCATGTGTTTATATGGGCTTGTGAGAAACTTGTTGCTACTCCTATTCTAAAATTATGACAATTAAAAGCTAATCATAGTTGAACCAGTGTCAGCCTTTTGAGCCTCATGAACCCCATGTTATATTTGTTGAGTACGACATGTACTTACGCATGCTTTACTTTTTAAATCTTTGGAAAAATCCCGGATGGGTACCAGAATGCTAGAGTTTGGAGGAATTAGGCTTGTGATCAACCAGTCAGTTGTCCTTATGGAAGTGGAGTCCTCACCTGAAGATCAGAGTTGTCTTTCCGCTGTCTATACTCTGAGGTTGTATTCTTTATACTAATACGCTTGTAATAAGCATTGTCTTATGATATTACCCTTATTTGTAGCTATATGTGAGATTTGATTTCCTGGGCTCACATATGGTGTGTATCTGGTTTTGTTCTTAAAACCAGGTGCTACACTAAGTGGGTTGAGGCGATTCCTTTGAAAACTGTAACTTCAAAGAATATGGTTGATTTTGTCAGAGAGCATATTGTTTATCGTTTTGGGATTCCTCAAACCATTACTACTGATCATGGGACAATGTTCACATCAGAAGAATTCAGAAATTTTGCTGCTAGTATGGGAATTAAATTACTAAATTCTTCTCCTTATTATGCTCAAGCTAGTATCCAGGTAGAGGCATCCAATCAAATTTTGATTAAGTTGATTAAGAAGAAAATTGAAGAGCAACCAAGGAAATGGTACCTGACACTTAATGAAGCATTGTGGGCATATAGGATGACTTGCCATGTATCGATTAAATCATCACCTTATGAGTTAGTATATGGGCATAATGCAGTTCTTCCTTGAGAGATTTAGACTGGATCAAGATGTGTTACATTGCAAAATGATTTGACAGCTGAAGTCTATAAAAACCTTATGATGGATGATTTAGAGGACTTAAGTTGTCATCGGTTGCGCGCTCTTGAAAATATTGAGGCCAATAAATTATGGGTTGCAAGGCATTATAATAAAAAGGTCAAGAACAAACAGTTTTGTGAAGGAGAGTTAGTTTGGAAAGTAAATTGCTGATTGGGTCTAAAGATAGCTGGTTTGGCAAATGGTCACCTAATTGGGAAGGTCCTTATCGGATTAAATGTTGTGCGCCTGGCAATGCTTATATTTTGGGAACGCTAGAAGGGGAAGAGGAGTTTGATAGAGCAATCAATGGAAAAATTCTAAACAAATATTATGCTAGCGTTTAGATTAATACTTGATAGCCGATTTGTTTAGTCAATGGCTCTAATAGCAAGTACTAGGAGGGTATCGCCTTTAGTTTTAAAAAAATAAATCGAAGGGGTAAAAGCCGATACGATATGTATCGACTATAGAGCAAAAACACACAAGGACAATCATGATTCATATTATGGCAGTTTTCATAGATGAATTCATAAGGAAAAGGCAAAAACTTTATTCATTCATCATTCACTCCTAATACAAACTAATCGAACACCTTGTTCACAACATCTTGGGCTGGTGTGAAATCTACAATGGCCATCGTGTCATCGTCGAAATCCTCAATCAGCTCCTTATGCACATCGGGATCATCGGCCATTGGGAAGCCCAAATCCATGGCGCGGATGCCATGCCTGGTCTGGACTAGCGCCGCGGCCAGAGCCACTGTTGTGCCACGATGAACGCCATGGAGGGCAATCTTCTAGGCGTGTGCAGGTATGTCATGCAGATGGTTGATGAGCAGAGGGCCCTGGGCGTTGATGGCTATCGTATCTGCATTCACCGCCAGTTGGAGGTTTTCCAACTGTACCATTAGGGCTAGCAATCAAAGAGGCAAGAAGATTGTTAAGAAAGGGCAGTCAAGATAAGAATGAGAGTTTTCTTAGAACTAAGCTTACCTGCCACCATGGCATCAGACTCGGCCAACCTCACCCGAGCGACATTGGTTTCCTCCTCTACGGCGAGGAGGGCAACCTGGGAAGCCTCGAGACAGATCTCAAGCTAACCGTTTTCCCGAGTTGCCTCAGAATAATGGTCCTTGGTAGCCCTCCACTCTCGGAAGAAGCACCGGGCGTCGTCACTGGTGTACGAGTCGGAGGAGTCCGATGACGAGTCCGACAAGGGGGCGGCAACAAGCGCATCATTGGAGGGCTCGCTGGCCCTATGAGGAGGAAGGAGTCTATTATAAAAGACAAATCTATTGACAAGTTAGAGGATGATTCATTTCTTTGAGCAGAGGGTGTTTGGTTTTACCTCATGCGGCGGAGGTGCTGGTTCATTGGCATCTCCTCCTCCAGGGTCTCCTCCACTGCACGCTTGCCACGATTATTTTCGCTGGCCATGGGTGCTGGTTTAGATTTTGAGAGGAGAAGAGGAAACCACTATAGGGTTCTTGAAGGTAGAAGGACACGAGAGAATAGCTTTGCCTTCTTTGACCTTGGTCAGCATTTCTTGCTTCTTCTGTTTGATAACATTGGGGATCTGAGTCAAGTTGGACTCATGACGTTCGCTGGTGGCTTTCACACTTTCAAGTTCATTTTCAAGCTTAGCATGCCTAACTCTCAGCTGATTTAGTTTTGGTTCAATTTTGGAAGAAGAATTCTTCAAATTGTCGATTAGTTTTGCTAATTCTTTGGCTTCCTATTTGTTAGAGTTCTTTTTGTCCATCAAAGCTTCACGGTCAATCAGATTTCTTTGAGTCTCTTTCACATTGGGGGCTTGGTCTTTCATATTGGATATAGGTATCAAGGCCTCAGCAAGATTTGGGGTCAAATTATCCTTGATGGCCAAGAAGATTCTTCTCATTGGGTCTGCATCCTGGACCCAATTGGCTATATTTCCCTCGAGCATTGGTAGCATGTCTTTTAGTCGATTTTTGGTCTCATTTGATAAAGTCTCTTGGGAAGAAATGACTGATGAGCTAATCTCACTTTCATCTATGTACTCTTCAAAGTTGAAGGAGTAGCTCAGTGCTGGAGAACTAAGTGCCTACATGTGAACAAAAGGAATCTTATTAAAAATGGCAAATGGGTTGACAATGAGATGAATGGTGAGGGGAACACAGTACCTTTCTGGAAGAGTCTAGTTGAGGAGAAGGAACAGCCGATGAAGTGCCAACATCTTTTTCAACATTTGGTTGAATCGGCTCTAGACTTTTGATGCTAGTGTCTGCAGGCATCAAGAAGTTTTTTTTGGTTTATATTTGTTATAAAAGGACAAGAATGAGCATATGAATTTCTTACCATCGACTATTTGCTGAGTTGGAGAATCAATGGTTTGGGTATCAGCATCAATAGGATCATCTTCAACCGTTGGATTTTTAGACCTTTGCTCTTTGTACTGATGTTTTCTCAGGTGGTGTCTGATAAAGGAGAATGATCAGAGAAGAGTGAGGAGTACATAAGATTAAAAGGCTTGAGGAGATACCTTGGTAGCATCAGGAGGTGAAGTAGAGAGGTTCACATCTTCTGCTATTATGGGTCTGTTAGAAGCATCGGTTATTTCAATTGTAATAGGCTCATTAGGAGGATTAGCCGATGAGAGGTTGGTAGACGCCGATTCAAATGCCTAGGACAACAATTTGGCACCCAAGGCAGATTGAGATGCAATAGTCGATGGCTACCAAGAAAGGAATTGAATTAGAAGTTGAATATCATTTTAAAAGGAAAGATAAGTTAATTTACCTAAGCAACTGATGACTTTGTTCTGCAAAGTCTCTTCCCAGTGGTGGTTTTCTGAGTTACACCTTTGGTTGCCTTGCGTTTTGAAGACTGATATGTGAGTATTGTTGGGGCAACAGGGGTTTTCATCAATTGTTCTAGAGTGGGTGCAATTGATCCCATTCTCGAGGCTAGACATGGTGGATAATATTCTATGGGATATCCTTTTCTGTCCACACTTGGCGGATCAAATTCAGTATCCTACCAAAGAATTTGTTAGATGAATTGATAGGAGAACTTGTTGGATAATCCTTCTGAAAGAAAAGTAGTAAGTTACCTCACTATGAGAAACAAACTCTTCATCCAGGGCCAAATAGTTGGGATGAATTGGACCGCAGAAGAGGTGAGAGTGCCATTCTTGCCACCAGAAATCAAACAAATTTGAGGAGAAGATAGCTCTTGTCCATTCATGTAGGCAAAGAGAAGGAAGGTCTGATCCCAGTTAAAAAACTCTAGAGGCTTCCATCATCTCACTGATACATTCTCTTAGCTTTAGAATGTTCCTAAAGAATAGCCAAGGTGGTAGTTGACCAAGGCTGAATTGATGGGCCTCAAAAGAAGGATTATAGAATTAATAAGTTGGGAGATTATCTAGGAGAAAAGAACCAGTAGCCATTTTGCCACGGCCATGGCGAAATTTGGTTGGCAGTACACAGGGATTGATAATACAACTAAAAATTGTAGCAGCTGTTTCTTCTGAGCAACCTGATTCAAACCGAAATTTGACTAGCAAAACTAGTTCATTGTCTTCATCTTCATCATAAGGTAGCCAAGTCAAGATGTTTGCATCAAACCCTTTGTAAAATTTCTTGAAAAGGTGGTCTACATCAACAACAATTGTTATGGCTAATGCAGCTTCACCATAATTCATACATTGTCGAGTTCTTCCTTCTTTTCCATTATAATCTTCAGCAAAGTTGGAAGAAGGGAAGCTCAGATTCTTGAGATTGGGTCTTACAATCTTATGCACGTACAGGTTCAGCCATAATTGTATTAACCACCAAGGGCCACTGATGGTATGCACTGGTTCATTTTTTAGCAATTGGGCAGGTACTTGGTGCATCAGATGATAAGCAAATCCCAGCAGATATTTTCCAAGGGGGATTTCATTACCGGTTGCTAAATGCTTTGCCAAGTATTTATGATTATGGGTTGGACCATAGGATGACCCACAAAAGATGAATTTTTCCAGCCACATATTCAAGAAAGCTACATGTTCTCTTTCATCAACAGTCGATCCATCCTCAATATGATTCAAAATGTAACATGCCCATCCTGTGCAGTCTGATATTTTGGCTAATTTCTTAGATCCAGCATTTAAGAAATCATAAGGTTACATTGACTCTGTTATTCTAAGGCCAGTTAACATGTAGATGTCGACCAAAGTAATGGTCATTGGACCGTGACAAAAAATGAAAGCATTCAAAGTGTTGGACCAAAAATAAGATGCAGAGATCACGAGTGAATTATTTTTCTCCATTCCAGACAGTGAGAGTGTCAGGCATTGGTTTAAATCAGAAATTTCCCAATCTTCAGCTTTTTTCTGATACCCTGAGAACCAATCTCTCCATCCTTTAGGCATTTTGGGCCAGTTTCTAAAAGGAGTTTTGGTGTTCCATGAAGATAAATCTATTATAGATTATTTGAAGGGGATTCAGTTGGTTTCATGGTTGATAAAATCAGATGGATCAGAATCGCCCATAGGTCTAAGATAATAGGCATTAGGAACGACAGCTAATGGAATCAAAATTTTGTTTCTCATTTCCTAGAAACCAGTTGAGATGGATTTAAGAAGAAGGGAAAGTGCGGACTAGTGGCTTACACTTGAAAGGCAGAAGTTTGAAGGCATACTTTAGGAACGTGGTCGCTGGTTGCCATTGTAGCCAAAATGGGTCTGAATCTGAGGAAGGTTACTTGAACGATAGCTTGGTAGAGCAGAGGATTTGCTAGGGTTAAGGCTTTGGTGGTGGCGGCTTTGACTGTTGAAGTTTGCTCGTGAAAGAAGGGGAAAGTAAGCTGGCCGAGCGAGCTAGAAATGATATTGTTGGGGTATTATATAGAATTTGACCCGAGAGATCAGGAGCCACGTGTTTATTTTGGAATGAGAGGTTGCAACACGGTGAATAGATGAAAAAGAATTTTGGAATAAAATCATTTTTATCCCAAAATTAGGGGGCATGTGTTTACACCAAAATTTAGGAACAAGAACATGGGAACTCGAAGCCTCTAGGATTGTGTCATCAAGGAATCGATTAGATGTGAATCGATATCAGCTGATTTAGATGTGATGTCAGAATCGACTATTTTATGGATGATGTCATCAGACAGTGTCAATGGGCTATACTTGAATGTCTCTAGGAAGATGTGTCGGACTCTATAAATAAGGAAAATTAGGGTCCAAGTTATTGTTAAGTTAGGAAGTTTTCTTTTATTCCAAGAATTGTAATGAGTCGTATTTGAGTAGGATTCATATTTGGGTTCTGGGTATAAATATAAGTTAGTTATCGATCTGTATTGTAGTTTTTGAGGCTGCATCAGCTGATTGATCTCTTACCAATCACAATATAGATCCAAGTTATCGATCTTATGTTAAATAACTTGTTGTTTAATACAATACCACTAGTTATCAAATCTGCTAAGATTAGTAAGATTTTCCTTGTTGTTTTTGGTTGATTCACTAGTTATCGATCTTGTTACAATTAATGTTTCATTAATTATAACAAAATTATCTAATTGAGATAGAGATAGATCGGCATCATACCATCTTAATTGGTCGTCCTCTGATCTGATCACACTTCAAATCTTATAATTGATGGCCCAATTTTGCTAGATCGGCTATTTTATCTCTATTCCAATCAAACATAGTATACATCCAAAGACATGTTTCAAAATTGAATAAAGTCACTTGTTAATGAGATCTAATCTAATGACACTACCATAGCTGCATCGATCCGGTCGAACCTCACTGGTAAGACTTTAGACTAGAAATTATCGATTAGTGGTCTTATTCATGATCAAGATATGTACTCTATTTGTTTGCTATAACTGCATCGGCTATTTTAGCCGATTTGCCTATACTCTCACGCATATAGTATGTTTTCATGAATCTGTCAACATATAGATGGTTTTATAGATTCTTTGGCTTTAGTTTATTATCATTATCATAGCTGCATCGATCTGATCGAACCTCACAATTGATGATAATAGATTAGACTCAAAACTATTTGTAGATTCATTTATATTACACAGTCGATTTGTTCACATGTTATACTCCTTTCATCAAACTTATCGGCTCGGTGCTTTATATCGATCATATTCCATTTAGCCGATGATGCTTTCTGATGTTCCATGAGCATCGGTTATTTTGATTCATATCATTATCATTTAATATTAGCCGATAATCTTTGATTCAAAGATCTTCATTTTATGGATACACTGGCTATTGACTATTTAGTCGATAGCCTCATTGAATCGGCTATCTAGTCTTATATTTGGAACTTTTTGGTGCAATACCGACATGTTCCACCTTAAATTACTGATAAGATTTTCTCTCCTTGTCAATTGCAGGTCAAATTGACTGGCACGTCATTGGGTTTTCAGAATTGGCTAGTTCTGTGTTGAAGCCAAGAAGATCTCTGGTCTCGTTCCACTTAGATCTTCTGGCTTGCTATGTGTTTATCACATTGCCACATTTTTGTGTCAACAATTGGATTCAAGGAAGGCTTGACCAACCTTCAGTAGTGGCTACTTGGTGCTCTAGCTTCACAATCTCCATTTGATGTGTTCGATGTTATTATTTCAGAGATGGAGGACACCATAGTAGAGGGCATTAGGTCTTACAGCCTACTTCCTAGGGAGCTAGACCATGGAGCCCACTTGAGTGAGTTGATGGAGTCGATTATAGAGTTTCTAGTTTACAGGATGACTTCGGTAGCTACAGATGCTCGACATGGGGGGCTAGCTGAGAGATAGTCCCATCGTGTAGGCAGAGAGGCAGAGGCCAAGACTATTGCAGAGCAAGATGAGGCCATCAGGGCTATTAGGCATGCAGAGCTTGAGCAGCTTGATGTTCAGGAAGATCCGACAGACAGCTCTGATGAGAATTATCAACTGATTCCCCAGATGCCTCCCTGTTCACATGACCACGAGCCAGGAGGTTCTAGTTCCACTCTAGCACAGTCACCGTCTATGGACCCAGCACTCCTTGCTATACTTGAGTGCCAGACCAATGCATAGGTGGAGCAGACTACCAGGCTGACCACCATGATAGAGAACCAGGAGACCCGCTTCATGACTTTCATGGCACAACATCAGGCCAGGACTGATCAAATTCACCTCCAGACTTAGTAGGACAGGGCGATACAGTATGATTTTGTGGAGCATATCCTCAGGTTCACTGGAGCTCCAGCGTTCATCCCTCTAGTCCAGCAGTTTGGTCCTACAGCGACCACGACCCCAGTGGTTGTGTCCAGTGGACTTCAGAGTTAGGGGCAGCAGTTCATTAGTCTGTATGACTCTCCTGGATTCTAGGTTTCACAATTCTTCGCTACTCCAGTCCTAGGGTAGGCACAGGGTTTATCAGCTCAGCAGTAGGTCACCACAGGCTTTGCACCTAGTCGGTTTGCTTCGGTGCTCATCTTAGACGAACCAGTTTCCAGAGACCTATCGGCAACATTTAGCGAGATCACAGGGCACCCCACTTCAGGTGCTAGTTCCAGCTGTAGGGATGACTGAGACACTCCCTTCTTTAGTCACTTTGTCTAAGCACCCGCCGCCAGTGAGTCAGCTTCCTATAGTGGCTCCTACGACAGAGACAGCGACAACCGTGGCTCCCGTCCTTATAGAGTTAGCCTCAGAGCCATAGGGTCCAGCTATAGGTGCAGCTTCAGAGTCATAGCAGGCCGACCCAGCTCAAGAGGCTGCTTCTCAGGGTTCAGATTCAGAAGTTGACCTGACTCAGTTCGAGCTAGCACAGCATGCCTTAGCGCCCGATTTGTCTGCTTCATCCCCACCGACCGACCACTACTGGAAACCGGCGATTTGCCGAGTGCCGAGGCTTTGCCGAGTGTATTTTATCGGGCACTCGGCAAATACCGTGTTTGCCGAGTGCCAAATAAAATACACTCGGCAAACAAAAACACACGGCAAAATACGTCTTTGCCGAGTGTTTTTTTCTGGCACTCGGCAAAGAAGCTTTTTGCCGTGTGCATTTTTTTTTGCCCTCGGCAAATTATTTTTTCGAAGCAATTTTTGAGGCCCTAAATGAATTCAAATGAAAAACTTTTCAACTACAAAGTTGTATAACTTCTCAAGATCTACAAAGTTTATTTTGGTCATTTCTTCATTTGACAAAGCGACAATAACGTTGTTCATAAAATCTACATATCTCATATCTCTTATATTAATTTCATGAAAGTAGAAGATACATATATAAGATTTGTGAACAATGTTACTACCACTACGTCGGATGAACAAATGACCAAAATAAACTTTATAGATCTTGATAAGTTATGAAATTTTGTAGTTGGCAACATTTTGATTTGAAATCATCTTGTCATGCAAAAACGACGTTTGAATTTGAAAATTTTAAAATTTGAATTTTTCAAACGACCTCGGATGAAAAAACTTCCTAAATGAAAATTGTAGATCTCCAAAAGTTATGAAACTATGTAGTTGACAACTTTTTGATTTGAAATCATCTTATCATGCAAAACTATGTTTGAATCTCTCAAATTTAAAATTCAAATTTTTCAAACGACCTCGGATGGAAAAACTTACTAAATGAAAATTGTAGATCTCAAAAAGTTATGAAACTTTGTAGTTGACCACTTTTTGATTTGAATTCATTTAGGGCCTCAAACAAGCAATTTACTCTCAGTTTGCCGAGTGCCTTTTTTCTAGCACTCGGCAAAGCCGTATTTTGCCGAGTGCCTATATTTTGGCACTCGGCAAAGAGGTATTTTGCCGTGTGCATTTTTTTGGCCCTCGGCAAATCAGTTTTTCGAATCAATTTTTGAGGCCCTAAATGAATTCAAATGAAAAACTTTTCAACTACAAAGTTGTATAACTTCTCAAGATCTACAATGTTTATTTTGGTCATTTCTTCATTTGACAAAGCGACAATAACGTTGTTCATAAAATATACATCTCTCATATTAATTTCATGAAAATAGAAGAGAGATATATATGATTTGTGAACAATGTTACTACCACTATGTCGGATGAACAAATGACCAAAATAAACTTTGTAGATCTTGAGAAGTTATGAAATTTTGTAGTTGGCAACATTTTGATTTGAAATCATTTTTCATGCAAAAACGACGTTTGAATTTGAAAATTTTAAAATTTGAATTTTTCAAATGACCTCGGATGAAAAAACTTCCTAAATGAAAATTGTAGATCTCCAAAAGTTATGAAACTATGTAGTTGACAACTTTTTGATTTGAAATCATCTTATCATGCAAAACTACGTTTGAATCTCTCAAATTTAAAATTCAAATTTTTCAAACGACCTCGGATGGAAAAACTTACTAAATGAAAATTGTAGATCTCAAAAAGTTATGAAACTTTGTAGTTGACCACTTTTTGATTTGAATTCATTTAGGGTCTCAAATAAGCAATTTACACTCGGTTTAGTATAATATATTAGGAACTAAAACGGAATCTAGACACAAGTGACAGTGTGGTATAGTGGTAGAGGAGGTTTGTGCGCAGCGGGAGGTCTTGGGTTCGAATCCCGTCGGCCGCGTAGCCGTGAAATTTACGCGAAAAAAGCCGGAGATGGATGGGCGCCGACCGGTGGGGGCCTCCACCAATTAAAAAAAAATTCATTTTTTTTGGGTAAAAATTCCCATTTTTTCGGCTTTTTTTTCGGTTCGAACTTTGCCGAGTGTCGGCACTCGGCAAAGGCTTTGCCGAGTGCCCGACAAAAGACACTCGGCAAAGACGTCTTTGCCGACTCTTTTTTTTGCCGAGTGCTCTTTGCCGAGTGCAGCACTCGGCAAAGCCTTTGCCGAGTGCAAATTGGGCTTTGCCGAGTGCCCCTGGCACTCGGCAAATTCACTGAGTCCGGTAGTGGACCCTTAGGTTTTGGTGCTTGACGTCAAACACAACTGCAGATGCCCTCTTTGCCGAGTGCTGGGGGCACTCGGCAAAGGCTTTGCCGAGTGCCGCACTCGTTGCCGAGTGCCGCACTCGTTGCCGAGTGCCGCACTCGGCAAAGGTCTCCTATCACATGTGATGATGTCCTGGTTTGTGAACACCATACGTGATGACGTCCTCCAAACGTTTTCAAATTTTTACCACCGCATATGCATGTGATATCACGACATCTCGCCAAGTTTCATGATTTTCGGGATTCGTTTGAATTTTATAGAATTAAATAACCACTCGCACGCAAGTTTGCGACGTTGCCCCGTGAGCACGTTGATCGAAATTTGAAGACAGTTCCTAAATTTAGCATAAAGTGACACTAACAAACAAGAATAACATTTTTGGAATGGATCAAAACTATTATTCGATGCACCTGCTGTTCAAACCTACATTTTCTGGAAAATTGCAAGAAAACGAAGTGAAGAAATATAGCAAACAGCAATGAAATTGTGCCAAATTTGAACATGTTGTTCATGGTACAAATACAAATCTAAGAAAAAAAGTTGGTGGCAAAAAACAAAAAAAAATATTTTGCCGAGTGCCAAGGTTTGGCACTCGGCAAAGTGAATATTTTGCCGAGTGCTAGCCCTAGGCACTCGGCAAAGCCTATATTTTGCCGAGTACCAAACAGAAGGCACTCGGCAAAGAGGCCGGCGTTGGGTACCGTTATCCCGGGCGCCTCTTTGCCGAGTGTCTGGCACTGGGCAAAGTTTGGCTTTGCCGAGTGCCTTATTTTGCCGAGTGCCAGACACTCGGCAAAGCCCTATTTGCCGAGTGCCAAGTTTCGCCGAGTGCCCGATATTTGGCACTCGGCAAAGATTTGAGCACTGGGCAAAGTCCCGGTTTCCTATAGTGAAAGGGGGAGCGTGTGAGATGGATTTGTTCTTTTGAGTGTGATCATGCATATCATGTTTACTTTCATGCATTGTGAGATACTATGTTTTCATGCATTGTGAGATATTATGTGACATGTGTGTGCTCTCTACTTTGCTATATTAATGTCATGTAACTTGTTTATGCTCATTTATCGTACTTCCATGTTATACTCTGTCTGAAATGAGCTTTATGTTTCGTACTCGTGCCTAGTTTATATCCTTTGAGTACATATGGTTGGCTTGGTTCGTATAAGCATGACTAATCCTTTGTTCTTATTGACACATGCTTATATGAACCAAGTATGAGTAAAAAACTCACTCATCTATTTTACAAACATACTCATCTATTTTAAAAACGCATGATCCACTCCTGGCCAGCCCTAGTAGGCATGTCATAGTGGTAGAGGGCACGTAGAAGCCGACGCTCTGGCGTGCCGACGGGGACCGGGGGTCACCGTGCGGTAAAGGAACTGGCGGCAGCCTAAACCCTAGAAGTCGCCCCATAGTTGCCCGAGAATCGCCACCCAGGTCGGTCCGTCATTTCCTTGGTAAAGTCTATTTGAACCAATAAACTATCAATGTAGTCCGATTTACCTTCCTCGTGCAGATATAGTTGAAGGAGCCAAAACATCCAATTTTCTAGTTTAAGGAGGTAAATCAAATCAGAGTAATAATTGAAGAGGGTTAGAAGCACTTTTTTCAATTCATTTTTGTATATTGTTAATTTCATCCGTGGGTCACTCGTTCGTGGACAATGCCAACCCATACAAAGGCCTAGACACCCAAAATTCACCGGTTTGTATATTGTTCATTCTGACCACGTGTTCGGCCCAACAACACCTATTAAAAAATTGGCATCTTGTTGTGAAGTTATGAAAAATTAGAAATCACACAGCAGGAAAAATCGTAAAGTAGAACTTGTTCATAAAAGATGTTTATGCAATGGGTAACCTGCAGACTCTACACCAGAAGCGTGTATGAGTATGATGAATACACTTGTGGATGTAAAACTTTACTAGATGAATCTTACACATGCTGACTCAGATACTTTACAAGTTTCATCCATGATTTGACAGGTATACCATCTTTATACCATCTTTTTACAGGACAATACAAAATAGACTTTCCAACAATCATACTGAGAAGAAAGTTTGATGGGATAATAATCTATTTTTGGTGGAACATTTGGAAGGAGAGAAACAGGCGAACTTTCCAACAAAAATCTTTAAACCCAAGACAGGTTGTGGGCTTGTGTAAAGATGATATTACCCAGTGCCGCATGGCAATGGAGACGCCAAATCAATAAGAACCAATGGAATGACGGAATCATAGCTGATGCAAGCTTCGTTTATGGCCATCGCCTAGCAGTTGAACAATCCAGGTTTTTTCAGTTGTCATGGACAGTTCAGTTCCAGTAGTTCTAGTTGTAAAAAGGTTTTGTTTCTGTTTTGCTTCCTGTTTTCGTGTGTAAAGATTTTTCTTCTTATCATCCAATAAAATTTGCGGCAAAGCTTTTGCCATCCTTTCGAAAAAAAACAATCATACTGAATACTATAGACAAATGTGTTCAAATGATACTGATGAGTACAATTAATGCAATTGTTTTCACAGCACTTGAACTTGAACAGTTGCAGGACTATTGATATAGCGCCTGTAGTAATGGTAAAGCCAACTCCAGCTTGTAAGCCCGCTCGTGATTCTCCCATTCAACGCAGTCAAAGCCGTCTGAAATTTCATTGACTGGTCAACATATTATTTGATATGCACTGATATCAAACAAAAAAAATAGTTTGTCAGATTAGCATGAAACACTTACCTCAATGTTGGTTCTTCCAGTTCCTCTTTGGCTACGTGCTGTGGCTGGCCTAGCTCCAGACGAACTGAAGTTAAATCCTCATCTGGACCAGCAATGTTGTACTCAGTACCAGAACTTTTATCCCCACCATCTACTCCTAGCTGTACATTCACCTAAGAAACAAAATAGGATTAAACTCGCAACATAATATTCAGAATGTGTTGGACCTACTGGTTGGAGCTCAACTCTCCGTTTCCAAAAAAAGGCCACTCGTGCTATTCAATAGACGGGGTTCATGGCCTTTTCTTGACCTTGTGGTTGAAATTTTTTCCTTAACGAAATATCTCAGGTTAGGCATTCCCCTAGTTCAAGCTCTTCTAAAAACATATAGAAGAATATTTCTATTTCGGGTTTTTTCTGTAATACTAGTTGTAATAGGATCCCACCTTTTTCTGCAAATTCATGTTCTCCTGGTGATTGATGTCAAAATGATGCTCTAGTTCCTTGTATTCTTGAAGCATAATGTTTTCCTGAAATTCAATTAGGGAGAGTTGACCATAATCTCTTTAACAAAGTTGTTATGATGAAACTAGATAGATCAACTAACCCTCTTGTTCAACTCTTGAATTTGATTGATTATTATGCTATCCTGTGAAGAGAGGTGTTAATGACTCTCATCTGGTGACTGATCTCCACATCGGGAAGCAGATATTACCTTCTTTTTCCGAATGTTATGGAGGCTCATTTCCAGGTGGTTCTCTAAAATTTTCAACTCTTTTGCTTCCAGACCAGAAAGATTTTGTCCCAGCAATTGCCTGCAGTATAGCTTATTGAGACAACGTATCATTCCAACTTTATTGCACACCAAAGTAATTTTTAAGTTTATCTTAGATTTTTATTTGTGTGTTTCGACTTCCTAATGTATGTATCCTTTAGTATAACAAAAATGGACAGTCAGCTTTTGGTAGCATTTTATCTATGTTGATGCTCTCGTTTGTTATCATACAAAGTCATTCATTTTTCAAACATAGATTTTCAACATTATCGTTGTGCAGTGGTGCACTATACGATGTGAGAAGATCTGTCGTCCTTGTTTTCTATACGGCAGGTCCTAGGATGTCTGGCCCTGGTATTATATTAGAAAAGATTGACTCTATCTTGTCAGCATTTCTCGTGGGCAATGAATAGAATGCATGAAGCATGGATAATGGAACACATCTATCCGCTCAGAGTAAATTTTGATAGCACTTAATGGACTTATGTTGGAATATTGTTTCACTGCTATATCCTTGCTTTTTACTCCTATTGTGCCACACTATTGTATCACGTACTAAAATGTCCGCATTACAACATTATCCTTGCTTTTTACGTTTTTAATTCTTCTCTCTTTCTGGGGAAATCAGAGAGCTCATTTATTATATACTAAAGTGTCTGCATTCATATTGGACATAACACCAAGACAGCATTACAGGTGAACAGCCATGTTGTTGGGGAATGGCAAGTAGTATTTTCTTCTTCCTCATGCTTATAATTAAACCATATTGTTGAGTTGTGGATGCACACTGAAATATGCTTGTCAGTTTCCAAACACTGCACATCCGTATAATTGAAAGGGGATGGGAGATGGGGCAAGGGGGGATGGGAAGGGATCATACATATGACGTTCTTGTAAGTTATGCAGTTGCTGCCTCAAGTTTGTTGCCTCAGCTTGCCAAAACTGCATGCAGGAACAGATAGCAAAGAAGCATACAGTTTATATCTTACTTTGTAAAATAAATACTGAAAATAGAAATGTATTTGAAGAAATGTGTGTGCTACTTTTGCAACACTAACACTTTAACAGAAAGGCAAAAAATGGGAGCAGTTAATTGTATCGTGAATACGGGTGTAAATGGTATGTTATTTCCAGAAAGAGTATCCAACCCAAGGGATTTAGATACTAAATCGATAATTTATATCCACTACTACATATTTGATTTTTAGCAATGCCTCTATTTTTTAATAGAGGCGGCTTAATTAATTTAGAGCCGCCTCTACAAATCGGTCTCAAAACGAGCTGCCTCTACAAATTCATTTCGGCCGCTTCTACAAATGCTCCTATCTTTAGAGGCTGCTCTAAATGCAACCGCCTCTACAAATGGATTTCTAGAGGTGGTTGGATCTAGATCCGCTTTTAAAAATCAATTTGTTGAGACGGCTAGATCTAGAGCCATCTCTAAAAATGGTGCAGCACATTAAAAATCGAATTTTCAAATGACCTTGGATGTAAAAACGGTCAAAACCAAAGTTGTAGATCTCGAAGAGTTATACAACTTTATAGTTGACAACCTTTTCATTTGAAATCATCTATCCAAGAAAAACTACGTTTGCATTTCTCATATTTCAAATTTAAAATTTTCAAACGACTTCTAACGGAGAAACGACCAAAAGCAAAATTATAGTTCTTGACGATATCTACAACTTTGCAGTCAATTTTTTTTCATTTGAATTTGTTTAGGGTCCCAAATACTCATTTTAAAATAGGATGTAGGTAATATGAGGAGAATGAATATGCCTTATGAAGACTGCTGTCTTTTTGGTACAGTGGTTAGAGGAGTATCACGTAATGCCTTAGCTCGCGGGATCGATCCCTTGTCGCCACAAAATGCACGTTTTTTGCGCAAAAAATCACGTAACTTTTGACTTTGAGCCTGGTGGGATCTCCTCTATTAAAAAAATTGCTCTTTTTTGGGCCTAGACTTATGATTTCTACACAACAATTTGTAGAGGCGGCTGTATTTCGAGCTGCCCTGACAAACTCTATTTCTAAGGCATCTTCTGTTCCTAGCTGCCTGTAGAAATCAGATTTGTAGAGGCGAGTGGATAACCACCTAGAGACTACAAATACTCTCAGTAGTAGTCATTTGAATCCACACGTTCAATACCTGCTGTATCCTAACTTGTTGATTGATCAAATCTATGAGGACAAACAATAGAAGACTCTTATAATTTCACACCTGTTTCAGCAGATTGGCATTGCCATACCTCAGCTTAGGCCATGACATCTCACTCACTTATTGTAACACCCTAAAATTTGACACTTTTGAAAATAGGTTTAAAATGATTTATTTCTAAATTCTGTGCTCAGGAAATATAGGAAAACAAAAATTTTCATTAAATTAAAACTCACCTTAAGGTAGCAACATGTATGTGCATACATGCCAGAGCATTTGTTTTATTTGGTTGAGTGGTTTTGAAAAAAATCAAAATGAAACTTAATTGCTTGTGAAAATAAATGAAGAATGGATTTGAAGTAAAAGAAAAGAAAATTAGAAAAAGAATTTAAAAAGTTGTTTTTGAAAACTTACTAAAATTTGCGTACTTTTATTAGAATTGAAAAGAATATTCAAAACTTTATTAGAAGTTGCATTCGGTTCATATTTGAATTTGGTTTTGAAAATGAAATAGGAAAAGAAATGGAAAAGGAAAACTCATCCTCCCTCTTTCTTTTTCAGCCCATGCTCCATGCTAGCCCGGCCTTCCCTATGTCCCCGCAGCCCAGCCTCATGCTTCGGCCCAGTTCGGCAGCCCGCCCCAGCCTTTCTCTCTCAATCCAGCTCTCCCTCTCGGTTTCAGCCCGGCCTGCTCCCGCGCTAGCTCCGCACAGCCTAGCAAGGCAGCCCAGTTGCGCAGTCGCCCGCACCCGCGTTCCTCTCTCCAGCCCGTTGACCACCACGGCCCAGGCCGAAGCCGCACAAGCGCGCGCTCCTCCGCCCTCTTCCGCTGACAGGTCTGGCCACCGGTCAGTCGCGTCTTCCTCCCCGCGTCGTGCTTCCACTGGACTCCACCGTCGCCACTATCGAGAGTCCGAGGTCGCCCCGCGCCGTTTCCTTGCGCCGCAAGTCCCTCCTATCCTTAAATAGCGAGCCTGTGTCCGCCTCTACCTACCCCGCGCCCTATCTTGCTCTGCCATCGCCCCGAGCCAGCCTAGCGCCGACGTCCGAATCCCACCGAGGGAGCTTGACGCCGCCGAGCTACCTCCGTCCTTCTCTGCCGCCGAGGTACGCCGAGGTGTGCTCGCCAAGACCTTCTCTCCTCTCTCGTGGCTTCCCCGTCGAAAACTGTGAACCGTAAGTCCGTATTCAAGTTCGCCGCCGAGCTTCCTTGCTCCGGCCATGGCGCTGCCGCGGATAGCTCGCCACCGTGCCACGTAGGGCCACCCCGATGCCCTAATTGGGTTCGCCATCTCCTCCTCTTGCTTCCCGTCCTCTTCCCGTGTCTCATGGGGCTCGGATTTGTCCAAACCGAGCTCGCCAAGAAGTTCCTCGTCGCCGGCCATGGTGCGCCGCCGTGACTTCCTCTATTCCGGTGGCCAGCTCTTCCCCAATCCGTTCTCGGCCGTCCGATCTTAAATCAAGAGACCAGATTAGATCATACCCCTTCACTGTCAGATTTACAAAAAGGCCCTTATAAATACTTCAGACTTAACCCGCAGTCCATTACGTATTCAATAGAATATGTCTTCTTCTTTTAAAAAGCGTATTTTTCTTCGGTTGAATTCAAAAATACATTTCCACTTATTTACAGATTTGCCACTGATTTTGTTTTAGCCATAACTTCTCCGTTTTAACTCCGATTTGACCCGTTCAACTTACGTTAGGTTCATAATTTCATAATCTACATGTTCATACTACTGTTAAGTATGTTTTCAACTTTTAAAATTCGAGGTTAGATTTAATCTATTATTTTAACAAAGGAAATCTTGTTTATTTCATATCTTCTACGTTTCAACTCCGTTTTGAACCATTCAAGTTGTGTTAGATTCATAGCAACGAGATCTACATGTTAGTAACAGTGTTTATCATGTTACTATTTCTGAAATTTCATGGTTTAAATCATATCTTGCTTAATAATCATGCAACTAGATTTTATAAATAAAATATGATTTGTTTTACTTTAGTTTTATAATTCAAATCTAAATTTGATTTAATTCAATTCATATAAGCTTTTATATAGTTAAAATAAATGGAGCCTATAGTTTTCTTTTCCGTGTATTAAATAGATCTATCGGTAGATGTATCTTTTCCACCGTTGCTCCGATTAGAGTGCTTTTCGCGTCTGTGTGTTCGTAGCGAGACATAGATTCGTTTTACAAACTTTTCATCTTGAATTTTTGTTTGGTGTACTATTCTAATTTAGATCTATTGTTTGCTTCGTGTATGATTGCATGGATGCTTGTGTGGTGCTTTATGATCTTGTCCAGTCGGTGAGTTATACGTGGTGAATCAAGAAGCAGATCTTTGAAGTTTTGGACTTGCAGAAGGATCTAAGTTTAAGGCAAGTATAGCGTGGGATCATCCTTGTTGCCCTATACACCTTTAATTATTTAATTCATACTGCATGTGTCTACCTTGATTACCACTAAGGATTTCCTAGTGTTTTGTTATCATGTACCTTGATACCTATGGGTTATTGCATTAGGTAGCTTTGCTAGTGCTCAACTAAAGCCATGATCTTGTAACTTGATTAATGATATATGCAATAAACACTAAAAGATGCTTTTTAGCAACATGGAACAAGGGGGCTAGAGCATTGGGCTGTTTTATGGTGCTCTAGATTCTTCTCCCTAAGAACTTATCTGTAAGTGATCATCCGAGACTTATAGTACAGCTGTGAGGGCTATATGGCTCTGGCTTTAGCTCAATATGAGGACCTTTTCTAACTTGTTAGTGGTTACCTTTATTGGCGTAAGAATGGCTTGACGAATCGGGTATAGTGTGGCCTCTATCCCCTTGAGTATAGGCTGCGCGTTATTGTACCATCGGGAAGGGGGGCCCTACATCTGTTTGTCGAGTGAATCTAATGGCCCTAACTTGTTAGACGAACCTTTGAAAGGCTTCATAGTGAACCCTACTGACCTTCCTTGGTAGTGGGTCAAGAGGCTAACCACCTCGGGCGAAAGGGTAAATCACGACTCACAGTGAAAGTATACAACCTCTGTAGAGTGTAAACTGGTATATCAGTCGTGCTCATGGTCACGAGCGGCCTTGGAACCCTTACGGAATAGATGATGGACACTAATGATATGGATGATGAAGATGCTCATTAATTATTACTATTTATGCTATTCATTATTCATGTTTACCTGATCATGTGTTTATATGGGCTTGTGATAAACTTGTTGCTACTGACTTGCTAAAATCATGACTCATCAAAAGCTAATCGCAGTAAAACCAGTGTCAGCCTTTTGAGCCTCATGAACCCCATGTTATATTTGTTGAGTACATGATGTACTTACGCTTGCTTTATTTTCAAATATTTGGATAAAAATCCCGGATGGGTACTAGATTACTAGAGTTTGGAGGAATTAGGCTTGTGATCAACCAGTCAGTTGTC
Organism: Miscanthus floridulus; assembly: GCF_019320115.1. NCBI lineage: Eukaryota > Viridiplantae > Streptophyta > Magnoliopsida > Poales > Poaceae > Miscanthus > Miscanthus floridulus. The sequence goes on along the minus strand of NC_089589.1, from coordinate 25,221,650 downwards.
CCTGTGGATTTGGAGTACTCACCTAAAGATCAGAGTTGTCTTTCCGCTATCTATACTCTAAGGTTATATTCTTTATACGAAGTACATTATATATTGAGCAGTGTCTATTGATATTACTCTTATTTGTAGCTATATGTGAGATTTGACTTCCTAGGCTCACATATTGTGTGTTTTTTGTTTTGTTCTTAAAACCGGGTGCTACAAAGTGGTATCAGAGCAATGCTGACTATAGTACGCAAGCCTAGTTAAAAATTGGCCGTCTTAAGGTTTAGAAGTTGCTACAAAAACCCTTGCTCTCTAAACCTTGATATTTTCTTCTCTACTATATCTCTACCCTTGCTATTCATCTCTACCTTGGTGCTTATTTTGAAGTCTTTGTTCTCATCTTCACTCCTTGGTGTGATATGCTTTTAGAACTGTCCCTCATCACCTTCTTGCAAAATCTGAAGATAAGTCTTAGGATTGTTACCCCTAGTACAATGAGGACGATAGTATCGCAAGTTGAGTCAATGATTGAGTTGTGCACCTTTATTGCTTGTTGAATTGTCATTATGGTTATGATTGTTTTGCATCTTTGTAATGATTGCAATGATCTTGTTGGGTGTTCCCACAATTTCATTTAGTTTATAGGCCTAAGGTATAAGGAGTAGTGAAATAAACAATTGGGTAATGGTTTTCTTCTGTTTCCTCTATCCTGTCTTTTTGGAGCAGTCTACACTCTTTGGCTTCTATCTCTATTCTTGGACAACCAAATATCATGAGAAAACTCTGGACAACAGTAGACATCAATATCTTTCTCTGAGCGCAAGAATCATCCTGATAGCTATTTTGGTTAGGGAGATATGAAAATCACAATGTGATGCATCTGTGCTGTTTGGAACCTGGAACAGTTTCTGTTGTGCACTAATTTCGACCAAGTTAACTGCAGAATTTGGAAAAGTGTTCTATAAGGAAGTTGTGTATAATTTTATAAGCTTTCCAACGGTATAAGGTACAATATTATTGGATTAACAGAATGAGAGTTATAGACATTTTACGCCGCTGCTGTTTTTCTCCTCGTGAGGAATTTCAGATTTCTTGTTCTTGCCCATACACAAGAGACTCATTGGGATGTCAGGACGTAGTGATACTAGTTAGCTCCTCTAGAAGAAGGTGCAAGCTACCCTTCTTGTGTCCCCTAGTCTATCTTTTCTTAAGGGGGTAGCCAAGTTGAAGAATTTGCAAGATGAAGTGTCCTACGTTCTAGTTTGCACAGCAGAAGCGTGGTGGTACCCAAAGATGTGAAAGAAGTTCAGAGTTTCGATAAGGTTTGATTAAAGGTTCAAGGAAGGTTTAACCAAGATCATCAAGATATTGATAATGCTAGTAGAAGAGGTTTTAAGTTAGTTTGGATCAAGAGATCTCAGCTAAGTGTCTGATGGAGTCCAAGAGGAGGTTGAAGTAAAACCTAAGTATTAGCTTCGTCAGATCAGGATAAGAGCTTCATACCCACTTGAATGCATCTTGTAAAGGTGTGGAATGTGTCCTTATACGGAAAGAAGAGTAGTGGCTTGTTCATTAAGTTAAGTAAGGAAGCGTGAGTTGAACTACCTAACTTGCATCTGGAGTTATCCACTAGGGAGCATGGAAGTATTGTCTTCTTGAAAGTAAAAGTGACACCTAAGAGGATCACAAGAATCTATAGGACATCTTCACCAAGTTGATCTTGAGCTTGTGATATCTTTGTTGGAATGAAATTGATTATGACTTGGAAAAGTGCTATCACTTGGAGAAGCAAAAGTCATGGCCGATGCCCTTAGTAATGGAGAGTTGTGCTAAGAAGGTTCGGATGACACCAATGACCAAGAATTGTATTCCAAGTTCGAGCAACTTGACCGGAATCATTAAGGTTTTGAAGATGGGAAGTAGAATCTCCTTCTAACCAAGAGATTCATCAGGCTTCATTGGAAGGTGAGTATTCTAAGAAAGAGAATTGATATTACGGACTAAAAAGGAAAGGTGGCCTAGTGATTGGAGTTACCTGAGAATTGTTCAAGGTACCTGTCTGAGTCTTGGAATCAGTTTGATAAGTTACTTGAAGTAAGGATAACCGGTATGCAAAGTAATGTGGGATCCCTATCAAGGCAATAGAACTGCACGAGGAAGTAAAGAAGAATTCAAAACAGAGTATTCTATCTCCTAGTCGACGTCTTTCGAATCTTGGGGACGAGATTCATCTTAAGGGGGGTAGAATTGTAACACCTTAAAATTTACCACTTTTAAAAATAGGTTTAAAATTATTTATTTCTAAATTTTGTGCTCAGGAAATATAGGAAAACAAAAATTTTCATTAAATTAAAACTCACCTTAAGGTAGCAACATGTATGTGCATACATGCCAGAGCATTTATTTTATTTGGTTGAGTGGTTTTGAAAAAAAATCAAAATGAAACTTAATTGCTTGTGAAAATAAATGAAAAATAGATTTGAAGTAAAAGAAAAGAAAATTAGAAAAAGAATTTAAAAAGTTGTTTTTGAAAACTTACTAAAATTTGCGTACTTTTATTAGAATTGAAAAGAATATTCAAAACTTTATTAGAAGTTGCATTCGGTTCATATTTGAATTTGGTTTTGAAAATGAAATAGGAAAAGAAATGGAAAAGGAAAACTCATCCTCCCTCTTTCTTTTTTAGCCCATGCTCCATGCCAGCCCAGCCTTCCCTCTGTCCCCTCAGCCCAGCCTCATGCTTCGGCCCAGTTCGGCAGCCCGCCCCGGCCTTTTTCTCTCAGTCCAGCTCTCCCTCTCAGTTTCAGCCCGGCCTGCTCCCGCGCTAGCTCCGCACAGCCCAGCAAGGCAGCCCAGTTGCACAGTCGCCTGCACCCGTGTTCCTCTCTCTGGCCCGCTGACCGCCCCGACCCAGGCCGAAGCCACACAAGCGCGCTCCTCCGCCGTCTTCCGCTGACAGGTCTGGCCACCGGTCAGTCGCGTCTTCCTCCCCGTGTCGTGCTTCCACCGGACTCCACCATCGCCGCTGCCGAGAGTCCGAGGTTGCCCCGCGCCATTTCCTTGCGCCGCATGTCCCTCCGCACCTTAAATAGTGAGCCCATGTCTGCCTCTACCTACCCCGCGCCCTATTTTGCTCTGCCGTCGCCCCGAGCCAGCCTAGCGCCGATGTCCGAATCCCACCAAGGGAGCTTGACGCCGCCGAGCTACCTCCGTCCTTCTCCGCCACCGAGGTACGCCCAGGTGAGCTCGCCTAGACCTTCTCTCCTCTCTCATGGCTTCCCCGTCGAAAACCGTGAACCATAAGTCCGTATTCAAGTTCGCCGCCGAGCTTCCTTGCTCTGGCCATGGCGCCGCTGCGGATAGCTCGCCACCGTGCCACATAGGACCACCCCGATGCCCTAATCGGGTTCGCCATCTCCTCCTCTTGCTTCCCGTCCTCTTCCCGTGTCTCATGGGGCTCGGAATTGTCCAAACCAAGCTCGCCGTGAAGTTCCTCGCCGCCGGCCATGGTGCGCCGCCGCGACTTCCTCAGTTCCGGCGGCCAGCTCTTCCCCAATCCGTTCTCGGCGTCCGATCTTAAATCAAGAGACCAGATTAGATCATACCCCTTCACTATTAGATTTACAAAAAGGCCCTTATAAATACTTCTAACTTAACTTGCAGTCCATTACGTATTCAATAGAATATGTCTTCTTCTTTTAAAGAGCGTATTTTTCTTCGGTTGACTTCAAAAATACGTTTCCACATATTTATAAATTTACCACTGATTTTGTTTTAGCCATAACTTCTCCATTTTAACTCCGATTTGACCTGTTCAACTTGCGTTAGGTTCATAATTTCATAATCTACATGTTCATACTACTGTTAAGTATGTTTTCAACTTTTAAAATTCAAGGTTAGATTTAATCTATTATTTTAATAAAGGAAATCTTGTTTATTTCATATCTTCTACGTTTCAACTCCGTTTTGAGCCATTCAAGTTGCGTTAGATTCATAGCAATGAGATCTACGCGTTAGTAACAGTGTTTATCATGTTACTATTTCTAAAATTTCATGGTTTAAATCATATCTTGCTTAATAATCATGCAACTGGATTTTATAAATAAAATATGATTTGTTTTACTTTAGTTTTATAATTCAAATCTAAATTTGATTTAATTCAATTCATATAAGCTTTTATATAGTTAAAATAAATGGAGCCTATAGTTTTCTTTTCCGCGTATTAAGCAGATCTATCGGTAGATGTATCTTTTCCACCGTAGCTCCGATTAGAGTGCTTTTCGCATCTGTGTGTTCGTAGCGAGACATAGATTCGTTTTACAAACTTTTCATCTTGATTTTATGTTTTTTGTACTATTCTAATTTAGATCTATTGTTTGCTTTGTGTATGATTGCATGGATGCTTGTGTGGTGCTTTATGATCTTGTCCAGTCGGCGAGTTATACGTGGTGAATCAAGAAGCAGATCTTTGAAGTTTTGGACTTGAAGAAGGATCTAAGTTTAAGGCAAGTATAGCATGGGATCATCCTTGTTGCCCTATACACCTTTAATCATTTAATTCATACTACATGTGTCTACCTTGATTACCACTAAGGATTTCCTAGTGTTTTGTTACCCTGTACCTTGATACCTTTGGGTTATTGCATTAGGTAGCTTTGCTAGTGCTCAACTAAAGCCATGATCTTGTAACTTGATTAATGGTATATGCAATAAACACTAAAAGATGCTTTTTAGCAACATGGAACAAGGGGGCTAGAGCATTGGGCTGTTTTATGGTGCTCTAGATTCCTCTCCCTAAGGACTTATCTGTAATTGATCATCCGGGACTTACAGTACAGCTATGAGGGCTACATGGCTCTGGCTTTAGCTCAGTATGAGGACCTTTTCTAGCTTGTTAATGGTTACCTTTATTGGCGTAAGAATGGCTTGACGAATCGGGTATAGTGCGGCCTCTGTCCCCTTGAGTATAGGCTGCGCGTCATTGTGCCATCGGGAAGGGGGGCCCTATATCTATTTGCCGAGTGAATCTAATGGCCCTAACTTGTTAGACAAACCTTTGAAAGGCTTCATAGTGAACCCTGCCGACCTTCCTTGGTAGTGGGTCAAGAGGCTGATCCCCTCGGGCGAAAGGGAAATCACGACTCACAATGAAAGTGTACAACCTCTGCAGAGTGTAAACTAGTATATCAGTCGTGCTCACGGTCACGAGTGGCCTTGGAACCCTTACGGAATAGATAATGGACACTAATGATATGGATAATGAAGATGCTCATTAATTATTACTGTTTATGCTATTTATTATTCATGTTTACCTGATCATGTGTTTATATGGGCTTGTGATAAACTTGTTGCTACTCACTTGCTAAAATCATGACTCATCAAAAGCTAATCGCAGTAAAACCAGTGTCAGCCTTTTGAGCCTCATGAACCCCATGTTATATTTGTTGAGTACAACATGTACTTTCGCTTGCTTTATTTTCAAATATTTGGATAAAAATCCCGGATGGGTACCAGATTGCTAGAGTTTTGAGGAATTAGGCTTGTGATCAACCAGTCAGTTATCCCTGTGGATTAGGAGTACTCGCCTAAAGACCGGAGTTGTCTTTCCGCTATCTATACTCTAAGGTTATATTCTTTATACTAAGTACGTTATATATTGAGCATTGTCTATTGATATTACTCTTATTTGTAGCTATATGTGAGATTTGACTTCCTGGGCTCACATATGGTGTGTATCTGGTTTTGTTCTTAAAACCGGGTGCTACACTTATCAGTGCAACCCCGCCCCTTGCTGCTCTTCATATCTTGTTCTTTCAGCAGTAGGGCTTACAGTTTGGCTTGATGGCTCCTCCAGCACCTTAGTTTACTGTTGGACATGATATAGGACCTCCTCTAGTCCAGATTCGCCGGGACCATACCTTGGACATTATACTTGGATTAGTGTCCCTTCTCTTGCTAAGCAGCCTTTAGTTTGACAAGTCTATCACTCTATCTCTATGTTGTTTGACACCCTAGCGCTGTCTCACTTGTTAGAGTACGTCATGAGCCTATTGGGCCTGGGCTGGCAGTATAGCCCGCTAGTGTTAGGGTTAATTAGAGATAAGGGTCGCTTGCTTAAGGGTCAAGTAAGCCTTGCTTAGGAGTGAAGTAAACCTCTCTATATAAGGAGAGGAGATGTATTAATCTAATCAAGCAAGAATTAAGAAGGAAATCCCTTCCCTCTTGCTCGGTCGTGGGCAAGGCCCCCGGCCAGCCTCCGGCTTCCCTCGCAGCCCTAGCCGCCACAATTATGTTTGTGAACAGTACCCTCTTTACTGTAGCTCCATGGGTACTGTAGCCACCTGGTCGCCGCCTCTCCCTCAGCTCTCTCCCTCTCAAATCCTAGCAGCCACATAACAACACTCTTATAATTTCACACCTGTTTCGGCAAATTGGCATTGCCATACCTCAGCTTAGGCCATGACATCTCACTCATATATCAGTGCAACCCCGCCCCTTGCTGCTCTTCATATCTTGTTCTTTCAGCAGTACGGCTTACAGTTTGGCTTGATGGCTCCTCCAGCACCTTAGTTTACTGTTGTACATGATATAGGACCTCCTCTAGTCCAGATTCGCTGGGACCATACCTTGGACATTATACTTGGATTAGTGTCCCTTCTCTTGCCAAGCAGCCTTTAGTTTGACACGTCTATCACTCTATCTCTATGTTGTTTGACACGCTAGCACTGTCTCACTTGACTCAGATGATCTGTTGGTGACTCGTCTTCAGGATTCCTCTACTGCTACTTGGATTAGTGTTGCTTCTTCGTGTATCTCTACCAAGGCCACCACTGTTACTGCTAAGCTTGACCAGGCCACATAGAAGCCTACAAAGACTGAGTCTGTTTTTTTCTCCACATGGAGTCCACTCGGCTGGAGCTTTTACTTGCTTTTCGTATATAGAGTCTGCTATTCCTAAGGATTTTGAGAAGTACCTTCAGGAGATTTCTAGTCTAAAGGACGAGGGCTTTGCTGCGGTACTCTCAAATAACTGAGCTGTTCATTTAGTTAGATTGGATGATTACTATCACATATTACCTCCTAGGAGGCAATATATATTTATTTAGTTTTTTTATTTTATAATAAAATAGGATAAATACGAAAACATTTAGATATAATTTTTTTCTAGATTTATTGATGCATGCATGATTTATTAGATGTGGTAAATCTTTTTATTTAGCAGCTTTGGACATGCCATATTTTGATTAGTGTGTTAGCTGTCCATGCATCTAACGTGTCTGTTTATAACTTTTCGTACGTGTTAGCATGTCCAAAGTTCACGGTTTTGTTCCCAACATCCATACGTGTTAGCATGTCCGAATTTCACGTCATGTAACACGCTAATCAAAATACAAGATTGTGGCCCTATAAGTTCCCAGCATGTATGTGTTAACAAACCAACTTTGGACACATTACTTTAAACAAGCTTGATTGTGTTTAGTATGTGAGTTTCTCAATCCCATCACAATTATTTGTTATAATGATTTTTAAATGACAATGCACAAAGAGGTTTGATCCCTGCTCAGGCTCGCATGTGGTGCACGCTGATTGGATTGGTGATTTTTTTTTTCTTCATTTTTGGATTGGCTTGCAGATTCATCAAGTCGAAGTTGGAGGCTTGTTACCCATGGTATTTTCCACCACCTAGACGGCCCACAAGAGCATTAGGTGACCGTCTTGGTGTAGTTCTTATTTGGAAGGCTCCTACCTTTGTGCTCGGCTGTCAATCTAGAGTGGAGACTGAGGCTTGGTTTCTCAAGGGAGCTTAACTGTGGTCTTGGTGACATAAAGGTGATCCAACGTGTAGGAGATAGTCACAGCTATCTGAGACCAAAGGGGAAAAATCCGGTTGCCTATTGTCCTCTTGTTTCATTCATGAGCATTGCTTTTGTTGCTTATCTCGTATGTGTTTGAACCTTTGTGTGAAGCTTATCATAGACTTGTTTTTGTCTTAGTATGTTGTTCTGTGTAGTTTACATTTTTGCACACCTAACGGTATATTGCTAGTGTGATCATGCCTTAAGACTTGGCTTAGTGTGTTGGCCCTATCTTAGGTGATCCTCTAGTTCTAGGTATTGTTAGTGCAAGTGGGTTAAGTTAGATTTGAAAATAGGCTCCAATTTGCATTAATTTTTAGAGTCTCGATTCAACCCCCTCCCCCCTCTGGGCCACCCAATTCTTATATTGTATCGTTGTTCTATGTATCTTCTATAATAACGAAGTTCTGTAGAAATGTGGTTAGAATATTAATTCCTTACATATTCTGGTTTTGTTAGTCTAATGGATCCTTAATTATGTTTTGTATATAATTGCCACAGCATTAGTCAACATACATTTTAGGACTGCTCTCTAGCTAAGTTGGTTAGATGATTCTAGGAGCACTCCTTAGGTCCTGAGTTCGACTCCCCGTGGGAGCGAATTTCAGACTAGGGTTGATTATACTGGGGAACTCTGCTCGACAGTCTTTCTTTCAAAAAAACATACATTTTAGGACTCTGTTTAAGATTTTCTATGATTCGATTATGTAATCCCTTGGTAGTGAATATTATTTAAGGATAACAATAATAATGTAAAAGTCTACAGTGAAAAAAGGTTGACTTAGTTGCCACATATATATGTGATTGCTCTGACTACCTAGCCTGCTTGGTTGTGCTGCCTTCAGCTTATGTGCGGCTGCAGCTGCAGGAACTTCTTCTCACGAGTTACTGTAGGAACAGCCGAAATAAGTGCAGCAGTAGCTGCAGCGAACATGATTTTTGCAATTCTGAGCCTTCTGGACTCCGAAACATAGAAGCTGTTTAAGATCAATTATTAAGCATGTGGCTTAACTAACCGATTGGTGAAAAGAACCACATGCATAATGTGGACTGAAAGAAGTTACGGAAAATTCTGCCCACTATTATATACTAACATAAAAGTAATGTGTCAATATGAACCCTAATGATGAGAATCACTTAAAAATTAATATTGATAGTATTGCACAAGACCTTAGTTTCAGTGCTCGCGCTCATGAGTTGACTGCCCTCTTTTGTATCCTGGTATCTTTCGACAATAGATCTTGTGCTGGTCAAACACAACGAGCAACCATGTCATTTTATCAAATAAACTATTGTTAGCTCAAAAATAAAAGGAAGTTCACATTAGAACGAGTAAATTTGTTGTAATGTTACGAATTTATGTAAGTTTCTACCATAACTGCAAGTTTCTAAAACTAAAGTCCGCATTATGATATACTTGTCATTCTTCTAATTTAACCTTAATTACCTCAAATACTGACTTTAAGCTAATGAGACGATGTTTGATATTACAAACAGAGTGACGAGTTGATAAAAAAGAAGAAGTGGACTTTCTATTGGCAACAGTAAAGTGATTACTTTGTCTAATGGCTATGGCTTGGTTTTGAGACATGTAGATAGTTTTAATGAATTATATATAGTTTTGTTTTCTCTATAATTTCAGTCTTTTATTTAGTTCTCAAATCTTAAGTAGGGGCCTTGATTTGAGGGCCTTTGCTAGAGTTGCTATCTGAACAGATAATTGAATATGAGAGATCCAACATAAAATAAGAACTTGTCAACTGCAATGGTAAATGGAGAGAAAGGAAGAGATTATATCCCTAGAAGTGGCATATTGTTTTATTTGAAATAAAATCCATTTTCTAATCAGAGAGTATTAAAGAATTATATATATGATTTTATCCTCGACCATCTTTGTTCCAGAATATGGGCCTGTTTGGTAGAGCTCCACCGGTGCAAAAAGTGAATCTAAATCTGAGATTCACCTCACCGTGGATCTAGGATTCACCGAAGTGTTTGGTACAGCTCCAGCTCCCTCTCTATCTCACTTCCACCTGGGCCCATGCGTCTGGGTGCAAAATACAAAAAAAAATCACAGCCTTCTTCTTCCTCCGGCAAACGTTTGCGCAGGGAAGAGCCGGAGTCGCGGCCTCGCTGGATGCAGCCACGGCAGGAGCGGGCACGGCGGCCCCGGCCCCGGCCAGCGCGACCACGGCAGCCTCGGCCACGGCCAACGAGGGTGCGGCCCTGACCGACGGGCTTGCGAGTGTGGTGGCGCGGCCTCGCCGGGGGAGTGCGCGGGACGGCTGGGCGGCGGGGTGCGGTACGGCCGGCGTGGAGGCTCAGCAGGGTCTTTGTGACGGAGCTCAGGAGGAACAAGCGACGAGAAAAAAAATGAATCGAACCATTTTTTCTGTGTAACGAGTGGCATGGTGGGTAATTTTTTCCAACTCCATCAAACTTGGATTTGGTAGAGCACCCCTTGAGCTGCTCCATCAATTTGGTGAATGTGGGGGGCTGAACCATCATTTTGATGAAGCAGATCCACGGTGGAGCTGCTGGATCCAAAAACGTTTGGCTACAAAAGTTGGACCCAGATCTGATTTTGGTTAATCTAGAGCTGGTGGAGCTCTACCTAACAGGGCTGATATATAGATCCATGCAATCATATTGCAGACATTATTCAAGTACAAGATTAAGCAGTTTTCCTATCAATAAAAGCTTGTAGTTCATTCGATATTCCAAATATTTCTGATATATATACGTTCATACATATGCTAAGTGTTTCAGCTGGCTGAATCATATCACTTATTAAGATAGGAGAAACTACGTTGTTACTGATTCAACTTACTAGTAAACGTTGTCAGGTTATAATTTGCCCATGCATTAGTTAGCTAGTGTTGCATGCATCTACGACAAAAATCTGCATTGCACGCGGCTATTTGTTTTATGCTTGATCAAATATATATACAACAACAACAACAACAAAGCCTTTAAGTCCCAAACAAGTTGGGGTAGGCTAGAGTTGAAACCCAACAGAAGCAATCAAGGTTCAGGCACGTGAATAGCTGTCTTCCAAGCACTCCTATCTAAGGCTAAGTCTTTGGGTATATTCCATCCTTTCAAGTCTCCTTTTATTGCCTCTACCCAAGTCAACTTTGGTCTTCCTCTGCCTCTCTTCACGTTACTATCCTGACTTAGGATTCCACTACGCACCGGTGCATCTGGAGGTCTCCGTTGCACATGTCCAAACCATCTCAACCGGTGTTGGACAAGCTTTTCTTCAATTGGTACTACCCCTAATCTCTCACGTATATCATCGTTCCGAACTCGATCCCTTCTTGTATGACCGCAAATCCAACGCAACATACGCATTTCCGCGACTATATATATACAGAAAAAAAAAACTAATTTTTATGATGTGTAATAAATATCATTAGGTTAGTAGGGGAATATCTATTTTATAATAAAAATATTTAATTTGGTGATATAAATGTTGATATTATTATTTTTAAAAATCTAGTTAATTAAAATTTAACTCCTTAAAAAGCGAGCTAGGCATTATTGTTTTATGATGGAGAGAGTACATGTGTGTTGTCCGAAATACATACGAGAATTGAACAGTTTATCAGATTGGAACAAGAATAATCAAATATTACCTGGTGCTGGAGTAGTCGTAGAGGCGACCTGCGCTAGAGAAGACGAGCACGCCGACCTGCGCATCGCAGAGGACGGCCAGCTCCCTAGCCTTCTTGAACAGCCCACTCCTCCGCTTAGAGAAGGTCACCTGCTGTCTCGTCTTGTCCTCTATTGGCTTGATAACTGTCTTTCCCCTAACCATGATGGCTAGTCCGATCGATCAGGAAGCAGCTGGATCTGGAGACTAACTAGCTAGTAGAGAGAGAAGAAGGGGAAGAAGAAGAAGAATAGAGGTGGAGAGGGAGAGAGAAATGGCTTGTTATTGCCTTATTGGTATCTTCACCTTACTCTAGTAGGTTTGGAAATTAGGACTACGTACCTGCGAGCTTTTTAAAGCTGGTACGCGGTATCGATCTGCTCTGTCTTTGGTCTCCTCTCCTTCCTTCCCATTGGTGACCGACACGTGCAGAGCACTGCACTACTGCTGCGTGCACATGCTCCTCGAACTTGAAAAGTTTGACATATCTTTTTTTTTTAAAAAAAAAGGGGTATGAAGATTAGCTAGGTAACTGCTCCACTAGTTGCTTAATTGATGGATGTTGCCTTCTCCAAAATTTGTTTTAGCTGTCGTACAATATGGATATATATATATATATATATATATATATATATATATATATATATATATATATATATATATAGAGAGAGAGAGAGAGAGACACACACGTCACACATTTGCTTACATTGAGGATATAGGGACAACAAGAAAAGAGAAGAGGAAGTTTTGCAAGAGCCCGACTCGGCATACGTGATGCAAATCTAGTCCTACATCTAAAGAGGTAGCTCGCTCGTGGATCAACTTAGCCGGTTTCGAAAGACTCGCCACGGAAACCTAAAAACACCTCCAGGATGGGACCACACAGGAGCGGCGCACCTAGCAGGGTGTGTCCTAGGCTCAGCAGACCAACTAGGTTGTCATCTCATATATATCATGGATACGAGAGAAGCATAGCAGATGGTTTGAAATTGTAAGGTAGAAAAGATAAAAAAAAGGTAGATTTGTATTGTTACATGCGATGTGATTACATACCGGCAATTGGTCATGGCCCTTTATATTTATAAGGTCGATGGACTTATCTTGTTGGGAGATGAAACTCTTATAAAAACTATGTCAGAATACAACTTTAATCCAACTCGATTTCCAGTGACCAAAACTAGCATAACCTGTTTCCGGTAGGCATGGATCTTCCCAAAACCGTAATTCTCTCATCGGAACTTTAATTTCAGTGTTTTATGTGTGCATTTCGATCGTCCCGATGACATGAACGTAATGGTGAAGTGCAATTTGTAGTTTGACAAATTTGCATGTGGAAAATTGGCTAGGCCAATTTTAGATGCAAACAACATGTTCAGAGATTGGGAAAGAAAATGGGACCAATGGCCTGTTTTAAATAAATCACTGTAATATGCAGGAGGCTTATAATTCATGCCGCGCTTTACAATTGACCATCATCCCATCATATGACGCCTAGGTACACTGGTTTATTTTCTTTTGTTGCTAAATTAGATTGTATTGTTAAATCTTTATTTATAAAGTGGAAGAAATGACATGTCATGGATGTGTAACAAAATCTCAGTGACCTGAATAGGGCTTTTATCTTGCCCCTATATCTTGACGCCCTAAATCCCCTGAATCTGTGGCATGGGCTTCATATATATTCCGCTGGAACACAAACTTTTAATTTTAAGGCTTATCCTTAGTGGTAATGATATCCTCAGACACCAAAATGGGTTGTTTCCATATCTATTGCTTTAAACTCAAACCTTATGGGCAACCACCTTCCCATCTTTTACGTTCGTCGGGGCGTATTGTTTGTTCCTATGGTTGAGCAGCATGTACTTGAATTCAATTCCGCTTTTTATTTATTCATTCAGCTGGTTCAACTAGTTAATTCAACATTGGAGTATTCAATTAAATGCTCAAGAAGTCTGCCGTCAACTTGATTTGGCACTTAGTGTTAAAGTCCGATGCCGGCCCTATATTATAATCGCTGGCACATGACACATAATACTGCTTACAGCCACTCCAGGACACATCTTTACTGGTATAATAACATATACTATAGTTAGCTCGATCTGCTTATCTTCTGTGCAACCGTACTACTAGATGCTTTCACATAATAATCGATCTTATCAACTACTTATACCAACCACATGATGTACGGCAGTACGCACAAACCAAAAGATGCTCGTTTTTATTCTCTATAGATTATGTAAACTATGATGGCAACAGAACTGTTTTCATGTGTTTGCACGGAAACATATGTACGGATACCTGACTTCAAACGCGAAGACAAAAAATCTAGTAGTGCAGGATCAGAGCCTCGAAATCTAAATGGTCAATTACGTTTGGCACATGGCATGTGGCTACATTATGTTGACATGTCTTTTCTCTGAATGACATCCACTACAGCAGATACATAATTTTTTGGTGATCCGTGATGAAAATTTTTCATCATGGATTAACATGTTCCTTGTAGTGTTGGTATCACCAACCACACTAAAGGTCTCTTTTCCTTTTCTTTTCTTTTTTCTTTTATGGTTCCTTTTCTATTCAATTTGTTTTCATTTCAAATAGTATTTAGTATACGTATTATATGCTACTATTGTACATCCATAAACTATACATATATTTCAAAATAAGAATGAAACTAATTAATAAGAGCTTATATGTTACAATGAGATCATTCCCAATCATCAAGTTAATACAAACCCTAATAGTTTAAACCAAGTTAATACAAACTAGATGTTCAAGTACTAGTACACACCAAAGTTCATGCAAACATAAGTAGATCACCAAGCTTAACTACTTCGTACTATGAACTCGGCGAAGTGTAGGTCACCGATGTAGTATGCTAAAATATCTTCGATGTAGAGCAACGCATTAAGTAGTGCATTCTACCTTGCTTCACAAGTACGAGCATAGGGTCTACTAACAACGATTAGCGGTGGACGAGAAGTGGTTGCGTAAGAATCTCTTTTAGTCACAGGCAACTTGTTCTGAAATCCTTGTGTAGTGAGTGTTGGTCTTTCAGCGGCATACCAATTATAACCCAAATGATGCATTATCTGGTTTAGAATGGCTTCGCAGCTGCAGCCTGCATAGGTTAAGTCATAGTCTTCAACCTGTAAGTGTTGACAAAAAATGGATATGAGAACCAAACCTGTAGACATAATAATAAATATAAGCTATGCGATCCACTTCGAGTTACCACATCATTTCGGTTGTTTCGAGCAATATGTGCACAAAAGCCCAAAACATCATGAAAGGAGGCCGCATCTATGGCTTGTACCTTCATGGTGGATAATGTAGGAAGAGTGTACCCAATATTCGCAAGTGTTATTAAACATGCCATGACAGCATATTTTTCTGCACTAGTCTTGTGGGATGCCTTCATTCCCGTCTCTAAAATTTGTACCACACCTCTACCCCTCCTAGCGGTGATGGAAAAGTCAATTCAACATTGGATGAATCATCCATTTTCTACATCGAAGCTCTCAACATTCAGGTCATCAGCCCTGAAATTTGAGAGTGTCTCTTCAAACCAATAGATCAGCTCAATTATCTACGGTACATTTAAGAATCACATATATACATATCAGAAAATATATATATGTACAAGCGTATTTAAAACATATTAATTTACTAAAAAACTATATTGTTGCTTACTATGCTGGGATGATTGCACGCTACATTCGGCAATATTGGATCGAATCCTCGATTATGACAATAGCCCCAACCTGATATATCCAGCGAAGGGAGACGTCCGATCATCTCTTCTCACTAAAGCCAATATATCAAAATTGATATATATACAAAATATCAAAATTCATATCACTAAAGTCAATATTTTTCATATACCAAAATTCATATCACTAAAGACAATATATCAAAATTCATATTACTAAAGTCAATCTTTTTTCATATAACAAAATTCATATATCAAAATATATAACTAAAGTCGATATATCAAAATATATATTTTCTATACAAATGTATCACTAAAGTCAATATATAAAAACTCATATCACTAAATCCATATATCAAAATTGTTCTATTTTTTCTACATATATTGCCTACAACTTTATATTTTCTATTTTCTAAACTATGCAAATGACGGCGGACGAGGACAAGTTCCTGGACGGGGACAAGGATGACAGCGGCACCGCACGGTGGGGTAGGGTCCTAGACGGGGATGAGGAGGACTGCAGCGCGTGGAAGATGGCTGCGGCGCACGGCGTGGAAGGGACCTGGACGGGGACGAGGATGACGGCGGCCTCCAATAAATACCCTGAATACGTGCCATGGGCTTCGTATATATTCCGTTGGAACACAGTTTTTAAGGCTCATCCTTAGTGGCGATGATATCCTTGGACACCAAAATGGGTTGTTTCCATATCTATTGCTTTCACTCAGCCTTGTGGGCAACAACCTTCCCATTTTTTACATTCTTCAGGACGTATTGTTTGTTCCTATGGTTGAGCAGCATGTACATGATAAAGACCTCAATGGGAATCATCATTTTCTCTTCTTTCTTGTAACCCTTTTCTTCTTGCCACGTTGATAGGACTAGGACTTGTGGTTTTGTGGGGACACACTTGAAGCCCCGGGCTGAGGGCGCGGTATGGCACTCACCATACCTTGATTTTCACTGTGAATCCTGACCCCTAGAATTGTCAGTCATTCAACCACCCCTCTGCTAACTGCCATGGACGCCGAGCTTTGAGGGGCCTTGTATCTATTCAATCCTATGTAGTAGCATTTTTTGATAGAATAAATGGCTTTCACTGTTAAATATGGGATCCGCTCATGAAATAAAGTGTATCACTGTATTTCTTGATAATTCAAAATATATTCAATTCCTTTTTTTACTAGAAACTACTTGAATTCGATTCCGCTTTTTATTTATTCATTCAGCTGCTTCAACTAGTTAATTCAACATATTCAATTAAATGCTCAAGAAGTTTGCAGTCAACTTTATTTGGCACTTAGTGTTAAAGTCCGATGCCCAATATATATTATAATTGTTGGCACATGACACATAATATTGTTTGCAGCCACGCCCGGACACATCTTTACTGGTATAACATACTATAGCTAGCTCGATCTGCTCATCTTCTCAGCAACCACTAGATGCTTTCACATATAATCGATCTTATCAACTACTTATACCAACTACATGATGTACGGCAGTACGCACAAACCGAAAGATGCCCCCTCTCAAAACAAGTACCCGGCCGTTTTGTTGTTCTCTATAGATAGATTAGGTAAACTATGATGGCAACAGAACCGTTTTCATGTGTTTGCACGGAAACAAATGTACGGATACCTGACATCATACGCGAAGACAAAAAATCTAGTAGTGCAGGATCACAGCCTCGAAATCTAAATGGTCAATTACGTTTGGCACATGGCATGTGGCTACATTATGTCGACATGTCTTTTCTCTGAATGACATCCACTACAGTAGATACATAATTTGATTGAAACAGATTTTTAAACATCACCTTATCATTGTAGAGGGAGGAGCATCGCCTTCTTTCTTTTACTAGATGAGTAAGCAGTTTGCTGAGCAATTTGGTTAGTAGGAATGATTTTGTATTTTGTATTTAACAATGGACAAACAAAAACTTTTGTGCGGGTACTTTTCAGGGAGACACGCTGACTTTGATTCTGGGCTTTGTTGTAGCAAATTGATGACTATTTTTTCGTGACGGTGCCTTGACACGTTTTTCATTAAGCAGAAGCAGAGCTTTAAACTTACAAAGATTGCACGGTAATCCCAAGATTACCGAGCCACAAACACCCAGACATCACGCGGTTGTACTTACAAACAAGACTATTGCAACCTACAGACATAGCCAAGTCATCAGAGGAGCATCAGCAGCGACCGCAGATGCCTGAACCCCGCCAGACACCACAAATTGGCCTCGTACACTTATTGAGAGTTAACTGAGCTGCTGAGGTTGATGAGTTACAGAAAGTTCCTTTCCTTCGAGATCATCCAACCAACTAGGAAGAAGAGTGAATCAAACCCTCAGCACACTTGCTTTGGGTCCATCTTCCTATAGCGTAGCCACCAATGCAGAACTCTCTCCTCTTGCACAGCGACGACAACATCCAGATGCAACTTCCTTAGCTTGGTTGCCCAGACTTCTCTGCTAAACACTACTACATATTCTATTTGTAGCAACGGGAGGCCTTTTACTGTAGAGGTGGCTGGAAATTGAGCCGCCTCTATAGTGGCCTCCACAACAAGCCACCTCTAGAAATGCATAGTGCCTCTACAAATGCCTCTATTTTAGAGGCGGCTCTATTTCCAACCGCCTCTAAAAATCAATTTCTAGAGGCGACTCTATTTCCTGCTGCCTCTAAAAATCGATTTCTAGCGGCCTCCAAAAATAGGAGGTGCATAGTAAATTCGAATTTTTCAAACGATCTTGAATGAAGAAACAACCAAAACAAAAGTTGAAGATCTCAAAAGGTTATGCAACTTTGTAGTTGACAACTTTTTCGTTTGAAATCATCTATGCATGGAAAATTACGTTTGAATTTCTCACATTTGAAGTTCAAAATTTTTAAACGACCTCGGATTGAGAAACGACCAAATTGAAAGGAGTAGATCTCGAAACTTTATAGTTGACAACTTTTTTACTTCAAACTATCTTTGCAAGAAAAGTTATGTTTGAATTTCCTCACATTTGAAATTCAATTTTTTGAAATGATCTTGGATGGAGAAATGACCAAAACAAAAGTTGTAGATCTCAAAAAGTTATGAAACTTTGTAGTTGACAACTTTTTCATTAGAATTTATCTATGTTTGGAAAAGTATATTTGAATTTCTCGCATTTGAAATTCAAAAGTTTCAAACGACCTCAGATGGAGAAACTACCAAAACCAAAGTTGTAGATCTCGAAAAGTTATAAAACTTTGTAGTTGACAACTTTTTCGTTTGAATTTTTTTGGAGTCCCAAATACTAATTGAAAACCGGATGAAGATAAAAGGAGGAGGACGAATATCCCATCTAGACATAAGTGATGTATGGGCGGAGTGGTTAGGAGATGAAGACACAAAAACACAGGTTGCGGGTTCGAGAGCCGGCAGCCGTGCACCGCGCGTTTTTCACGTGAATAATCGTGTGACTTGTGACTAGCGACGGCAGGCGCGTGTGGCTGGCCAGTGGGGTCTCTAGGGATTATTTTTTTTGCTATGTTTTTTGCCTGAAATTTTGATTTAGTGACTTGCACAAGGCCAAGTACTATATATTTTGAAAACAAAACTAATTTCAAAGTAGGTTATATGATATTCCTATGATGAGGTCGCTTAACTCTAGAAAACTTAGGAATAAATTGCATTTTTCAAGCCACTAAATAAATTATAAAGGAAGAATAATATAAATACATTCTGTTTTGCTAACATACACAATGCCAATCAAGGCCTGCAGGACATGGGATCCAAATGACATGGCCAAGAAACACACTTGGAAGTAATGTGGAGCATTGGTTTGATATTGGTTGTATCAAGGATCAAGATGAAGGCATCTAAGGATTCGTGTGCTCACCCTAAATGCAAGAAAGCACAATCAGTTATAGAACCACCGTGGATACCTGTCAACCGAATTAGAGGATCACTATGAAGCGTTGGATGTGATGGAGGTGGATTCCATGGTTCGACCAGACTCATAGGAGTTCGCACGAACCCACATGTCAGTTCCATCACCTCACACTCCACTATAAGTAACCCGTACCTCCTCACACTATAAATAGGGGTGTTGTTGCCACTCTCAACACACACTACAAGGGGAGCAAGCCTCAATTACTCTCAATATGTAGAAGTAGGATATCTTAATTGGGAGTTAGCGTTGAATTGAGTTAGTCTCAGGTTTCTTCTGTAAGTAGCTTTCGAAAGTCTGATATAGCTCTGGCATCTTTCTTTTGTAAGATTTGAATTATCCTAATATCTTCTCTATTTTAATTTAGTACTTCATTGTGTGCTACATACTTGTTGTAGTTGCCTTGACATCTAGTTAGACCAGTATAACTTTAGTCTTGGTTGGTATAGTTGGATCCTTCCATATCACAAGTTTCATCATTCCTTAGTGAATTCTCTAATCTGATTTGTCCTACGAGATTAGAATAGTATTATAAAGTGTAACCATGGTGTTTTTACTATCTAGTACCTTGGTTTACGAAATGCCCCACGGATGCATGGTAGTCAGCACGTCGTGACAACCCTGTCTGGCCTACATAGTCCACCATGTTAGGGCTGGTTCATAAATCGTACGGCTCTTTGCAGCTTAGCCCAAACACCCTTCTCATCCTTTCCATTGTTGGTTTGGGTCGTGCCCCAAAGTGCCATGGATGGTCAACTATACAATATCTTGATCGTGGTTGTATCTTCTATGTTCTATGATAGTGTTAGTCCTTAGTAATAGGGAAGATCCTAGGAATCTTAGTATTCACTCATTGTCCTCTCAGCTAGCTAGACTACTCTTCTATCCTTATCGTGAAATTCTCTATTGTTTGTCATTAATCATAGCTTCTATCATATCACTTACCCCCACTTTAGTTTACTTGGTATATTAATTAGTAGATACATCCTTGTTATTATCAATACTCTTAAACCATTGCTTCTCTAAGGATAAATACAATACTCTGGAATATTCTTGGGTGAAGTACTAGAACGATATTATGTATGCTTGCTGAATTATCTTCTTGAGCATAAGAAATATCAACACTCATGCCATGAGTACTGAGAGTTGGTGTGTGCATCATATGGATGTTGAGTCGGCATTCCTCAACGGCGAGCTGCAAGAGGAGGTCTTCGTCAAGTAGCCACTCAGTTACATCTAGAAGGGCCATGAACAGAAGGTCCTCCACCTCAGCAAGACACTCTATGCACTCCGTCAGGTCCCATGCACATGGTACGCCAAGCTAGACACTTCACTACTGTCACATGGGTTCCATCGAAGTGACTCAGAGCATGTTGTGGGAGTGCATGCCCATGACCCCATGTTCACTAGTGGCAACCAAGTCAACATCGACCAATTCAAGTTGGATATGAAGGGCACATTCCTCACGAGCAACTTGGGGCCACGACACTATTACCTCGGCCTAGAGGTGACATGGTCTACAACCGGCATTACCGCGAACCAGGTCTACAACCAGCATTACCGCAAACCAGAGTGCATAGGTGGCAAAGATTCTTGAAGGAGCTGGAATGGCTTGAGCCTGTGCCTTTTGAAGCTTTTCACATGTGCCCCAGCCACATTCCGATGGAACACCATCTGAAACAGTAAGTTGAGCATTGCTCCTATTGGTGATTCTACTCAATATAGAAGGATTGTCGTTTGCTCCATTACTTGGTAAATTCAAGTCCGGACCTAGGATTATCAGTGGGCTATGTCATTTGGTTCATGGAGAATTCAACCACCAAGCACATGGCAGTTGTGAAGAGGGTTCTGAGGGAGTTGTCGGCACCATCAACTATGGCCATTAGTACAATAGGGTAAAGCACAACTAGTTGGGTGCAATAACAGTGACCATGCTAGCGACATTGACACCCACAAGAGGAGTATCATTGGAATGCTCTTCTTCCTCAGCGACAACTCGATCAATTGGCAGTCCTAGAAGCAAAAGGCCGTGGCATTGTCATCCTTCAAGGCTAAGTGCATTGCTGCGATGACTGCAACCAATCAAGGTGTCTGGCTAGCACCGCCCTTGCTAATCTCAGAGGAGAGGAGGTGGGTGCAATTGCTCTAAAGATCGACAACCAATCATGACATTAAACTCAGTAAGAACCCTATCTTCTATGGTCATAGTAAACATATTGACACGATATAACACTACATTCGAGAGTGTATCGAGGAAGGAAGGGTGAAGGTCGAGTCCATCGACACCACTGAGCAACTGGCAGACATTCTGACGAAGGAATTGGGGCATGATTGCTCCAAGATCGGACTCATCAAAGCAAAGAAAATGTGCAAGGTTTAGGGGGATATTTGTTAGCTAAAACTTGTGCATGTTAGTTAGTTGTATGTTTACCTTCCTTGTTGGTCACATGTGAGTGAGCATCATAGTAAACATATTGACACGATAAAAATGAAATAATTAAGAAGAACAGAAAAATTGTCTCTTCCCGTAGCACCAAAATGACTCTTCTGTTTCTAACTTCACATGTGTTGTGTTCTTTGGTGTATTCAAGATCTCACTGGCGGTGATCACCGGGAGTAAGATGACAGGATCTGGATAGTGACAAATAGCTTAACCGGTTTGAGTGCACAAGCAATCCAATGAGGGACGGAAGCAGAGTAACTTGCTAGTCCATGGCGAATTACTGGCAAATGGGGCGGCACGCATGAGCACTGATTTGTCATTGCTTCATGAACACTACTACAAAAAGCATTTTTAGGGGCGGCTGGTAACCCTTTGTAGGGGCGGTTTGGCCAGCCGCCCCTACCGAACCGTCTCTACAAATCATGCATTTATAGGGGCGGTTCCTAGGCCACCCCTACAAATCTATTTGTAGGGGCGGCTGTAGTGCCAGCCGCCTCTATAATACCTGTTTGTAGGGGCGGTTCAATCTAGAACCGCCCCTACAGTACGTTTTCCCGCCAAAAAAAATTCAAATTTACAATTCAAATTCGACCAGAACTGTTTGTTTCTGCGTATTCCATCCAACATCCGCGTTGCCAAACGCCCCGCGACCAACGTTCCAAACCGCGTTCGCGTTGCCGAATGCCACGCGACCTACGTTCCGAACGCGACTACAAGCACAATAGTATTATATAAAGTACAATTACAAGTCCAATTCGTAATGATATATATATACAATCCATCATTAAATATACAAATTTCATACACATTGTTATCAACATCCTTGAGCTAGCCTTTCAGTCTCACGAAGGTGTTGGTACTGAGGATTTGTACCTAAGTCAGACTCTCGATCATGGTAGGCGCCTCTGACGTGTACAATCTGGTCCAATATGAAGTTGCAAAGGTCGCCAACGAGCTCTAAGAGTTGGTCATCCTTGTATGGGTCTCTTTTCATTCCTTTCTCTTCTCTCCACTACAAGAAAACAAGTTTCAGTTTAGTATTTCATACCATTTATGAAGTTTTTATACTACGGGTGAAGAGGTTCAAACTTACCCTTAAGGGGTGTCTCCTGTAGGCACCGGTGTTACTCATCATAGAACATATATAGTATCCACAATGTACACTCCCAGGCCTCTGCTTGGGGCACTATGTGTTTTGCATATGAAAATATTAGGTAATGCTTTTGACAGCCATGTAACGGAGTACTGAAGAAGTAAGTTACACTTACCGCACATAGTGTTTTTATAGCCAGCTTTTCCTTCCTCGCTGGATCATGCCTTCCGTGATGATGAGAGACATAGAACCTAAATGCCCTGTTCGAATTATTTTAGCAAATACAAGTTGTTAGTATGCATAAGTGAATGTTACAAGTATGTATACAGACATATAAGCTAATGAGGATTGTCGATATGTATATGTCTTGAGAATCGATATGAAGTCTTTGTATGTCGCCGGGTCCTTATCTATTGAATCAAAGACCCATGCCATGCTCTTCCCGACATCGACGGCTATACAAATCTAGTGGTTGCTGCATGGATTTAATCATAGAACTAGATAAGCTCTTTTACATCGAATAAAATATATCGAACATAGCTTTAAGTTATAGTTGAACTTACTCGAAGTTGTATGGTAGCCATATAGTAGAGTGTTGTTGGAGATTTTTGAAAGCCAGAGCAATGTATGCCGCAACCTTAAGGGACTCTTCCCTTAGCTTCGCACTACGGATGCGCTCTTTCTCCCGAAGAGTCTTTGCAGCTGCTAGCTCTTTGGCATCCAGTGTCCACCGTTTAGGGTAATTAAAATTTGTTTGGGCTATAGCTTGAGGGTCTACATACCCGGCTTTCACACTTGGTATTTGTTTGACAATGTGCACTTGCATTCTACAAATCACAGCGTGGGTTAGTTACAACAAAATTCAAAGATTATATTCATATCATATCGGGAGGACAAGGACTTATAGGCACCACGTGCGAATTAGATTCATCTCCATTTCTCCCAGGTGAAAGCATGTGTGCATGTCATTGAAGTCAAAGACAATTTTCCCGGCTGGGCTTCCAAATGTGCCGGTGGGAAAGCATGCTTGTATGATATCTATGCTCGTTGGGAGAACACGCAAGTACCAATCATGGAACCTTCTCATTCCAAGTGGTAGGCGCTGGATGTCCCGGTTTGGTAGGAAGGGCTTGCCTCTTTCATATTTTTTCGGGCAATCCTTTGACCATTCGATGGCATCAATATTTGGATACTGCTTTGCAATTTGGTGAAGTTTGCTACTGACGGCCTCCTCAGAACCCCGTGATGGGACTTTTTTAACTTGGTTTTCAGGCTTGAACTGATCATGGGAATACCACTTGGACACCGACGAGACGTCTTTGATCGGAACATAAACTGGCCTTATGTGGATTGGAATCTTCTTTCGGAGTTCCCATTCAGGCACATCCTCATCTTCTTGTGCATCACCTTCTTCAGGAGGCACTCATTGTTCATGTATCGATTGTGCTTGTTGAGAAGACTGTGGCATCTCATGATGCACTTGCCTGGTATGAGCTGGAGAAGGTTGTGGCATCTCATCAGGCACATGCTCGATAGGAGGCGGGGAAGAATGTGGCATCTCAGGAATGTGGGGGTCACGAGACGGTGAAAATATCTCCCCGGCCTCAACAACTCGCTCCAAATTTGGGAGAGGGGGAGGCGGCGAAGAAGCAGTCAATATAATGTCCCGTTTGTGCCAGAGGATGAACTGCCCCATAACGTCTCCGAGTAACACCAGCCCCTCGGGAGTTGCGTAGTCTATCCTCCACTGCATGAACTCGGGCTTCACTGTATGCACCTCGACCCTAGTGTAGTCCGGCGGTATGTTATTATTGTGGTGTAAGCCACCGGGAGGATGTGCAACACCCGTTGCCACCTCCATCACAGTGTTCTGCCGGCCGCTGAGAAACACCAAGGTGCAACTAGTAGGTTCCCGTATGAGATCGACTGAGGTTGTGGCTACAGTGGAACCTTGGCTGCTAGGAACTTTCGGAGGGCTGCCAACTAATGCTAGTTCTCCCGGTGGCGTCACTAATATACGTGGCTCCATAGACATTCCTTGCTCCTCCAGCGCCTTCGCAACTAGAGCCTTCACTTGGAGCTCAAGACTAGTCTCCCGGTCTCGCCATGTTTCTTGTATATGTGCCTGTCCTCTTCGAATCCTTGCTTCCAAGTCATCCTTTTCCCTAGCCCCCTAGTGCGGCCTGTGTGCTCCTTGTTTCCCAAGCCAAGGCTAAGCTCGTCCCTCTCTCTGGAAGGATTGAATGAGCCCTTCTCTTTGTCTTCAGCATATTTCAGTATCCTTGATACCGCCTCTTGGGTCTCCGGCTTATCAAACTTAAGATTACTGCCGGATGGTTCTGTACTCCTCGCATATATCCAGTTCCTTGAGCGTACCTTCAACTTCATCACATCAATATTCCCAGCAGCTGCGGCCTCTTCATCCATCTTTCTAAACTGCTCTTCCTTGGCATAGTAGCCACTGGGGCCTAGATGATGGTGGTGTTTGTTCCTCTTCGCTAGCTCGGTGTTATGAGCACTGAGCTCCAATGCCTCCGCTGAAGTCTTCTGAGCCACGAGCTCCTCCCATTGACTAGGAGTTATTTTGCCGAACTCATTGAAGGGAGTTAACCCCTTTTGGATATACTTTGTGTTAAGCTCCGACCTCCAACGTCGCAATGACTCTCCCATCATCCTGATAGCATTTTTTACCAATTCGTGCTTACCCTCCGGAAATCTAAAATTGACCTTCAGCTACCTATCCCATAGTGCATTCTTTATGTTCTCTGGTACCTCTTTCCAGTTAGGGATTGCTGGGTTCAATTTATCTCTTACTAGGGCCCTGATCGCATTACGGAATCGTCCTCTTAATTCCTTCGGCTCAAGGATCTCCCCTGCTGGCCCAACCTCCGTTATCACATAGCAAGCCTTATCTGGATATAGATTTCCTTTTCTATCCCCTCGTTTCCTCTTAGGCTTGGTAGTCGTGGTTGTGTCTTGAGTTTGTGGAGCAGAGGCATCGTGATCCGTCTCTGTGGTTGTTGCCTCTGCTCTCCTTTCCTCTACTCCGTCTTGTCCAGCGAGATGTCGTCGGACGTCGACTGTCGTATTTTCTAAGTTTTAGGAGGGACCTATATATAGGATAGGTCAAAGTGTTAGCAGAGGTAACACAGCTCAAAGCTTTAGCAAAATTTACAAGCTAAGGCTTCTTCCCTACCTCCTCGTTTGGGTCAAAATCCTTGTCCAAATCTTCCTCCGTTGGCCTCCTTCTTACTTCAGGTGGGAAAGGATCCTTGGGACTTTCATATCCCTCTTCTGACTCATCATCCTCTTCTTCTTTGCCTTCAGCAGACTCTCCTTCAGGGCCTTCCTCCTCGTCACACTCCTCCTAAGTAAGCATCACTTCTAGATCTTTTTCTACCTCGTTATCGAACTGTTCCTGAGTAAGCTGGTCCTCTAGTGCTTGCTCCTCAAGGGTTGGCTGCTCATCATGCTCGGGGCATCGAGCCTGCATGGTCTGTTGTCCACGACATTAATTTCGCGCTTTGTTCTAAAAGATGCAAGAAAGTGTGCTTTAGGTACGCGAGAAGGTATAAGAAATCAAAAAGGTCTATAACCAAAGTAGTCCTATAAAACAACAATATAAAAAAACGAGAAGTAGCAAGTGGTAGAGGCCTTAGAAACATGTCAATCATCATCTGATCTTGAACTTGGAGCATCAAGGCATCATAACAGAGAAGAGAGGAGAAGGTAATGTAGGGGCCGGCTGCATAATGATGCCAAGTTCCTCACAAGTTCTTGATCATCAGCTCATATCCATATTATGTATGACTTGGACAATTTCATCATCGGCAAAACAAAGGAGAGGAGAGGAGGAGGGGAGATTTGGCAAAAAAAAAGCAACTGCTGCTTAACAAACATAGTAGTAGGAGTAGTAAAGGAGGAGTAGGCGTAGTAAGGGACTTAGTATAGGAGTAGTGGTAGGAGTAGTAGTAGTAGCACGCACAACAGCCACGCCACTACACCAGCAGTATATAAGCAAAAAATAGAGGAGTGTAGTAGTAGAATAGCAGCAGCCACTTAGGAGTAGCAATAGTAGTAGTAAGTAGAAAGTAGTAGAGTAGAGTAAGTTAGCAGTAGAGTGGTAGTAGTATAGTAAAGAGCAGCCACTTAGGAGTAGTAGTAGGAGCATCAATGAAAGAAGAGCAGCAGTAGGAGTAGCAAGTAGAGGGGAGTAGTAGAGGAGGAGGAGTAGAAGGAGGAGGAGTAGGAGCAGGAGGAGTACTAGTAGGAGTAGTGGTAGGAGTAGTAGTTAGTTAAGTAAGTAGTAGTAGCAACAGCCACTACACACCAGCATAAGCAAAAAAATTGAGAAGGATGGTAGTAGTAAGGGAGGAGGATAGGAGGAGTAAGAGGAGTAGGAGGAGGAGAGGAGGAGTAGTTAGTAGTATATGTAGTAGTAGTATTAGTAAGCAGCAGCAGCCAGCACCCTACACACCAGCGTATATAAGCAAAAAAAACGAGAAGGAGTGGTAGTAGTAAGTTAGAGCAGCAGCCACTTAGGACGTAGCAAGTATAGTAGTAAGTAGAACTAGTAGAGTTAGAGTATGTGCAGTAGAATGGTAGTAGTAGAGTAAGAGTAGCAGCCACTTAGGAGTAGCCGAGTAGTAAGAGGATTAGTAGTAGGAGTAGTGGTAGGAGTAGTAGTAGCAGTAGCAGCAGCAGTAGCCACTACACACCAGCAGTATATAAGCAAAAAAATAGAGGAGTGGTAGTAGTAGAGTAAGAGCAGCAGCCACTTAGGAGTAGCAAGTAGTAGTAGTAAGTAGAAAGTAGTAGAGTAGAGTAAGTGTAGCAGTAGAGTGGTAGTAGTAGAGTAAGAGAAGCAGCCACTTAGGAGTAGTAGTAGGAGCATCAATGAAAGAAGAGCAGCAGTAGGAGTAGCAAGTAGAGGGAGGAGTAGTAAGAGGAGGAGGAGTAGAAGGAGGAGGAGGAGTAGGAGCAGGAGGAAGTACTAGTAGGAGTAGTGGTAGGAGTAGTAGTTAAGTAGTAGTAGTAGCAATAGCCACTACACCACCAGCATAAGCAAAAAAATAGAGAGGAGTGGTAGTAGTAAGAGGAGGAGGAGTAGGAGGAGTAAGAGGAGTAGGAGGAGGAGTAGTAGTAGTAGTAGTGCTAGTAGTAGTAGTAGTAGTAGTAGTAGTAGTAGTAGTAGTAGTAGCCAGCAGCAGCAGCAGCAGCAGCCACTACACACCAGCAGTATATAAGCAAAAAAAAGAGAAGGAGTGGTAGTAGTAGAGTAAGAGCAGCAGCCACTTAGGAAGTAGCGAGTAGTAAGAGGAGTAGTAGGAGTAGTAAGAGGAGGAGTAGTAGGAGTAGTAAGAGGAGTAGGAGGAGTAGTAGTAGTATAGTAGTGGTGAGTAGTAGTAGTAGTAGTAGCAGCAGCAGCAGCAACCACTACACACCAGCAGTATATAAGCAAAAAATAGAGAAGGAGTGGTAGCAGTAGAGTAAGAGCAGCAGCCACTTAGGAGTAGCGAGTAGCAGCAGCCACATGGTCGAATTATACAAAATCTCAGAACTGTACAACACACAGCAAAGATAGGATAAAATCATGAAATTTTTAGGACAACAAAGATACTTAAATTATCTATAACTTTTATATTATCTAGGTTCACATAAAAGGTCATTTAAAGCATGAAAACATTTTTCTAACCAAAACTATACTAGCAGGAATTTTTTAAGCACACAAATCAAATGTTCTTTTATGCATTTCAGTACTCTTAAAGACAGGTCATTTAAACTGATGAAGCAATAGTTTAAAGGGTGGGGGCTCAATCTTCAGGGGAACTTAGAAAGCTTAGGAAAGAACTTCAAGAAGAATTGATTACTCTTGAAAATTTAGAGGAAACAAACTCTCTTTCTACAGACCAGTGGCAAAGGAAAACCTGGATTATCAGTGAAAATCTTAGACTTCTTAAACAAGAAGAGCTATATTGGTATAACAGATCCCATGAAACATGGTTGTTGAATGGTGACCTAAACACCAAATATTTTCATAGAGTTGCTAGTGGAGAAAAAGGAAAAACATGGTTGTTGAATGGTGACCTAAACACCAAATGATCATTCAGACCATCAACTACTAGGTACCACCAGCAGAAATGAGCCAATAGCAGCAGCTAGCTCATAGTTACAAGGACAGATTCAACTTTCATTGAACAACAGACATTTTAAGATAGTGGATAGCTGCAGTTTAGGTAACTAAAAATGTTGGCATGCAACATCCCAAGCAATAAAACAATCAATGTTGCCATAACAGCGACAAGCAGTTCTTTGAAAAAAAAATAGTCTTAGCTAGATGTCAGTAGCAAATGTCCTAATAATATCATGGTTTAGTTTTGTGTATTGCGGAAGAGAAACCTTTAATAGATACATATCTAGCATACACAGCGGCAAAAATTTCTAGCACAACAATAACCCCTTGGAACCTTAACCCTTTTACCAGAACAGAAAGAGTGCAGGTTAAATCATGATGTACAACATAAAGAGTTAACAACTGGCACAAAATGGAGGAAATGCTCAACAGATGTATGGCAACCTCAAGAACAAGCCACCCTACTTCAGAATGACATCTAGCAGGCAAAATTACTAAGAACAGATCATGCAAGATCATACAGCTTCATGGTTTCACGAATCATTTTCACCATAGCCTTGAGTGAAGTTGCATCAAACCAGATCTAACAGCTTGATGACCGAGCAGTTCTACTAGATTAACACACAAGCTATTGAGCAGACTCGCAAGGCAAAGCTAGCAAGAATCACCAGCCATATACATATCTATGCGCTTTACAGTTTACACCGGATTGTCAAAAACTAAAGCTGTATAGGTTTTGCTAGTTGTTGACAGGCAAAGAAACAGAAAGATCCATATTCAGTGTTATCAACACATAGAGTGCCAGTGAATAATTGACTTAGATTCAAGCTGTGCAACACTGCTTTCTAGGAAAAAAAGGACTTGTGCTTAAGAAACAGATGATGCATAATAACATAACATGTTGATGGTAAAAATAAAAGGCTAAGGTAGGGGAGAGTATTCTGCAAGAGGTCCAGTAATATGAATGATACACCTGGACCTGATTGCGGAGGGGAGGAAGGTTAAACAATGGAAGCAAGCAAAGTAAAGTAAATTTGTTAACCTGATGAATTGGTTACAACCTGAGCCAAGCCAGAGGAGGAGGCTGAGGATTGATTAAACTTAACGCAAGAGAAGAGAAGAGAAGAAGAGAAGAGAATCGAAATACCCGGTTGCGTGGTGGTG